>NC_041222.1:101537273-101553543 GCF_002837175.3 Physeter macrocephalus | reverse complement strand
GCAACGAGAGAGGCCACAGCAGAGGGAGGCCCGCATACCACAAAAAAAAAAAAAAAAAAGATAATACTAAAAATAACATTTTATAATAGATGTTAATATTTAATGTAATAAATATTTAATATATACTATTCCTATAAATATATTACATACACTGCATTTAATATTTATAATACATATTATATATTAATACATCTTTTTATAATGTATAATAGATACTATTTACAAGACATATATTTAATATAATAAAATAACATGATAGTATTTTGTGACTGATGTGTTTCAGGACCCATGTTATAGGCTTTACATATTATCTCTTTAATGCTTATGCCTCTCTATGAGGTAGGCCCTACTTTATCTTCATTTTTAACATGGGGAACCAGGAGGAAAGAGGTTAAGTATTATGTTCACAGCAAGAGAGATAATAAGAGGCCTGGGTGAGACAGAGTCTTACTTCTATTGGACTCTCACATTTGTACCTAACTTTGTTACATAAAAAAGCAGACAGTTCAGAGAAATGTTATCCTGACTTTGCAATTTGTCACAAGACCTTGATTTTTGAATTAGATTTACCTTAAACATTACATTTAGCTTAGAATAATATGAAACTGATTTTGTCATTCGAGAGCAGAGAATTTGCTGAGTGATCAGTACTAAACAGGGCTGGGATTTTTAACTTGCAGGGGCTAACCTACAAAGTAAATAATTGTGTAGATAATGGCAAAGACTCACATTAAAAACTGGGAGAGAGGATATTTTGAAAGACTGTTTAGACAGGACTACCTCCATTCCTCTTAAAAAATGAATATTTGATTTTATAAGAAATGACTTAATAACAATAAAGAAACTTGTTCTGAGTAGCTCATATTTACTATAATGTCTATTACTATTTACTATAATGTCTATTACTATTAGTATCAACAAGAAAAAAAATCCAGAAGAAAATAAAAATAATAATCAAGCAAAAGCTATAAAATATGACCAATGTTAGTACAATAGATATCCATAGATACCATGTTTTCTTCTTTATTGAAAAATCTGTTCAGGCACTGATGGCAAAAATCCTTTGATAGGTACTTCCTGGTTGGTCCAGTGGTTGGGACACCGTGCTTCCACTGCAGGGGGCACAGGTTAGATCCCTGGTCTGGGAACCAGGATCCCACATGCTGTGCAGCATGGTCAAAAAAAAAAAAAAATCCTTTGATAATAAACTTGTATTAAGATGTGAAACCACTATGCAAAATCCCCAAAAGTTAATTACCAGACTACAAATTAGTCTGGTAATTAACTTTCAAGAAATTAGCATACAAATAACTTTGAGGCACCATTGTGTAGGCAGAGTAAAAATGGAGGCTGAATCATGAGATGTATGTAATTCAGTCCTTACAAAATTACATCTAGTTTCTAAGTCAGTTAATAATATGCTTATTAATCTGGATTATAAATACCACTTAGACAATATCTGTGTTACCTGATAGAACTCTAACTTCTACTTTTTTATTACTGAGGAAATAAATGTAATTTTCTATTCAGATTGAACAATTACACAGAACATTGGAATTCCTAAGAGAATAAAGACCTGTATCCTTTTATCTCAGTTTTGTCTTTTGAGCCTAACACATTATGAGAGCAGCCTAGATGCATTGGGATCTCATCCTGTTGAGGTTTGAATTACCTTATGTTTTTTTCATTTTATAGGGTGAATTACACTATAAAGGTGAATATCAGCTAGCTACTGGTGGGTTTTTTTTTCCCAGAACACTTTTAAAGTACATTAAACATTCTAGCATAAAAAGAGTGAAGTAAAAATCACCAAACTGACTTACTAACTCAGCATAATTACTTAAAGAAAAGAAGGCAAAAGTAGTAAATAATTTTTATCTAAATCATGATACCCGTAACTATAGATGGCCTTGTTAAAGAGAAAAGAAATGTATTCAGATTACCGTGAAACAGCAGAAAAAGAAAAATGTCATGGATTTAGTGTTATGTGAAGGACACACCATGTTTTCTTTTAATAATAATAAGAGGTTATCACAGCTTCTTGAAGTTGACACATGACCTTTAGATTTGTCATGCACGGTACATGATTTTCTTGTTTGGAGTTGCACTGGTTTTTGTTCTGCGATGAAGTACATGAATTACTCTGTTATTCTTTCTATTTAGAATTTGGGACATTATTTCCAGAAGAGTCATAGTTTGAAGTACCTCAAAATCTTTGAACTCAGAAAGGTAAAGGAAGTTGCTTTATGTCAAATATTACGATAAAAGCAAAGTAAAAAGCAAACAGACACTGAATAAATATTGGAGAGACTTAAGTAGTTTTCTTTGTGTTCATCTCAAGCATGCATCGAACGCTCATTCAACTGTATTAGCTGGTGTAATAAATGTCATAAAAGAATTGTGGCTCTGGAAGCTTCCTCTTGGTTCCTTTAGAGAGAACCACATGTGAAACAAACTGAAGTGAGAGAAAGTAAGATTGTGCAAAAGACACGAGGAGGGGATTTTACACACTCCTTCAGCAATCGTTTCTATTTTGCTCAGCTGTGCAACTGTACTGCCAGTCATTCGTCCTTCCTTTTCAGTTGCCTTCCTTTTACTCTAAGTTATGATAAGTTATTGCTTTCTGCTCTGTCCCCAGGTTTGGGTTACATTAATCCACCACTAATGTGTGCCAGATGTTTGTCTGACCAAGATGGCTGGCTCTTCTCTTTCTCCTCTGGGTGAAGAATTATTTTGTCTTCTATCCTCCAAATGTGCTCCTTTTTAAATAATGTTTATTGCAGTAGAGTTGATTTACAATCTTGTGTTAGTTTCAGGTGTACAGCAAAGTGAATCAGTTATACATATACATCTATCCACTCTTTTTTATCAATAGATTCTTTTCTAATATAGGTCTTTACAAAGTATTGAGTAGAGTTCCCTGTCGTTATTAGTTATCTATTTTACATATAGTAGTGTTAATTATAATTGCTGGAGCCCATCACTGTATTATTTTTTAATCAAACCTTTCATCACCATGAAGATTTTTTTTTTAATCGGGGTATAGTTGCTTTACGATATTGTGTTAGTTTCTACTCCTCCTCAGCTTCAGAAACTAGGGCTAGTTATCAGTGACATGAATGACCACCTTGACTTCCTAGTTGTGGTTTTCTTTTTCTTTTTTTTTTGCAGTACGCGGGCCTCTCACTGCTGTGGCCTCTCCCGTTGCGGAGCACAGGCTCCGGACGCGCGGGCCCAGTGGCCATGGCTCACGGGCCCAGCCGCTCCGCGGCACGAACCCGTGTCCCCTGCATCGGCAGGCGGACTCTCAACCTCTGCGCCACCAGGGAAGCCCCTAGTTATGGTTTTCTTGACAAGATTTCTCTTCTTGTGATACCTTTGAGCTCTTTCCACCTACTGGCCTCATGACATCTCCCTTTGCATTTTCTAAGACATTAGGACAAAAAAGTAACTGTGGATGAATTGAAATAGTGTGGAATAAAGCTGAGTGCTTTTAAAGAGAAGGTTCATACACTACTGAGCTTTTCTACTGTCGGAATGGAAACACAGTCTATTCTTTATTTACAAAATATGAGACCTGAATCACAGGACTTTCATTACCTCAGAAAACAGCTACTCAACAAAATATTTCCAACTGACAGCTATTAACAATTAGGGTATCAGTAATATCAGAGTGATGTAATCATTGCTATGTAGGTCAGCTCAGAACCTGCTTCACACAAAAGTCTACTCTCAGATCTAACCTATTTTGTTCCAAGGCTGATCTGAAAATTTTGTTTAGATTTTCTGCTCCTAGTTGATCTTTCAGTGTTGCTTGCTGCTGTAACCTATACCCATGGGTTTAGGTAACCATGGGAATTCCTCATTGACTGGTTCCCCTCCATCTGTAAATTCAATGATTCATACCTTAAGTAGGTGGTATGTTCTGCAATTAGCCTACAGAGCAAAAGTCATACACGCAGAAAATTACTGTGAATACTTTAAAGAGCCCACGAAGCACGCTGAACATGGTTTTGTGCATAAAAATATCAAGTATATTACTATTTGCATACATACTAAAATATGGAAACTATAATACTAAACTTGACTAAAAAAGAAATCTAAAGCAAGATCTACAACGCATATGTCTGTCTATTCAAACCAGTCTTGTTTTATGACAGGCACAAAATTCTTAGCAGTGAATTGGAGATGAACGGAAGACTCTAAAAAGTGTCCTGTTTCCTGGTACATTTTACGACATTTCTGTTTCCACAGTAAGCTTTATTCATGCCAACAGTGTTATGAAGATGACAAGAGATACAGTGAAGTCACATCTATGCATGTGGATGAGATGATGACCAGGCTCTAAAGTCAGGGAGTAGGTTAATGGGATAACATTACAACTTCACTGTCGTGCTTCTTCTTCTAAACTGTCACATCTTTTAACCTCTAACTCCTCTATGGATTACCATATTCTCTCTTGTGGTTATTAGTGTTTTTAAAAATTTTTATTAATTTTATTTTTGGCCGAATTGGGTCTCCGTTACTGTGTGCAGGCTTTCTCTAGTTGTGGCGAGCAGGGGCTACTCTTCGTTGTGGTATGCCGGCTTCTCATTGCGGTGGCTTCTCTTGTTGTGGAGCACGGGCTCTAGGCACACAGCCTCAGTAGTTGTGGCTCACAGGCTCAGTAGCTGTGGCTCACAGGCCCTAGAGAGCAGGCTCAGTAGTTGTGGTGCACGGGCTTAGTTGCTCTGCGGCCTGTGGGATCTTCCCGCACGAGGGCTCAAACCAATGTCCCCTGCATTGGCAGGTGGATTCTTAACCACTGCACCACCAGGGAAGCTCTAGTTACTTTTGTATGTGTATTAGCTGTCCTGTAGTGTCCAGGTCTTATATATATACTTTTGCTTCAATACAAAAAATAGGTGCTTGACTAGCTGCATTAAATTCTCACCTCCAACTTTCTAATTTATTCTTCTGTATTCCAGTGCATGTCCATTCACGTAGAACATGGTTCTTTTTCTTGCTTTCATCACTTCTATTTTTTATCCTATCCATCATGCAGCCTCCACTTTCCTTCCTCCACTTGTCCTTCTCTTTCTCTTTCTCACCACCTTTCTTGTTTCCTTCCTCTTACACTTTCCTTATAGTCAACTCCACTCCAATTTACAGGTTTCATGTCTTTTAAAATAAAAAGGTGTTTTTATAAAAAATTGAACTGCTCATAAAAATTTTAGCAATTCAGAAAAGCAAGTAGAAGAAAACAATAATAAACTCAACACCCATTGTTAACCATTTGTGAACATCATTCCAGAGACCTTTACAGCCTATCTGTAGATAGATGGCTGAAGACACAGTAACAAAAGCCGCCACTGCCAAAACTTGCTGGTGCTGTTAAAAATGCTTTCAGTCTATGCTTATTTGAGTCTACGCTTGAGGTCATAATTATTCCTATCTCCATTTTATAGGTGAGGAAATGAAGACTCCTGGAAGCTAAACAGCTTACCCAAGGTTACGTAACCAGTACAAGTTGAGTGAACACACAAGTGTCCTTGACAGTGGTGAGGGAAGGTAGGGAAAATTGATTGACATTATTGGGTCTTTTATAAATGCATAGACAATTACTTTAGAGCAGTTTTAGTTTTACAGTCAAGTTGAACAGAAAGTGAGGAGAGTTCCTGTATGCCCTTCCCAGTCTCCCCCATTATCAACATCTCTCACAAGATGGTACGTTTGTTACAATCCATGAACCCACATTGACACAACATTATCACCCAAAGTCCATAGTTTACATTAGGGTTCACTCTTCCTGTTGTACTTTCTATGGATTTTGACAAATGTCTAATGACATGTATCCACCATTATAGTATCGTACAGAATACTTTCCCTGCCCTAAAAATCCCCTGTGTTCCACCCGTTCAACCACAAACCCCCGGCAACCAGTGATCTTTCTACTGCCTCCATAGTTTGGCCTTTTCCAGAATGTCATATAATTAGAATCATACAGCACATAGTCATATAGTTAGAATCATACAGCACATAGCCTTTTCTGAATGGCTAATTTCACTTAATAATATGCATTTAAGTTTCCTCCATTCTCATTGAATGTTGAATGACCACACTTTTGAAAGGAGCCATTAATAGCAATATTTTTATTTTGCTCTGAGAAGAGATGTAAATGTACTTTTTGAATAGAAATTTTATTCATTATTTGAATATCTCCTGCTTCAACAGTAGAGTGTGGTCAGGAGGATATGCAAACTATGACAGGTCAGTTATTATGGAAGTTAAATAATATAAAATGTAATGAAAATGAGATCATTAATTCTGACCAAGCTTCATTGGAGAACATGAACTATTAAGTATGTAGCTAGTTTTTACTATTAATCAACTCTTGTTTGTTGCAGGTAAGAACTAACTGTATGCTTAGGGAATTGGATTGAATGAACTCTAACGGTTATGTTGCCGAAGAGAAGAGAAAGGTTTAACTGATATTTTTTCTAAATTTAATTCAATTATACTTGCATGGATTTAAAAAATACTTTTATTCTAATTTAATTGAAACGCAACATAGAGAATTAGGACAGTCATCGGAAGCTCATGGTTAAATAAATAAAACTATGGTGAAATCAGTCACAATAGGAAATAATATTTCTGTTTTTCTATGCTTTAACTCTTATGTCCCATGTTTCTTTAATAGTAATATTCAGACTCTTAGATTTTAAAGGAACTTAATATGCCATCAAACTTGAGGAAATAATCAACTACTGTTTGACTGAATGTTCTTCTCATCTGGTTGTTTTGACTCAGATTTTAGCTCTGATACTTACCTATAAAGAACTGCTTGCTATTCAATCTAAATCAGTTGAACTGTTCTTCATCTTTGCTCCAATCTTATCGAGGGGTTTAATCAAGAGGGAAGAGATATGGGAACATATGTATATGTATAACTGATACACTTTGTTGTAAAGGAGAAACTAACACACTATTGTAAAACAGTTATACTCCAATAAAGATGTTAAAAAAAAAAAAATAAATAAATAAATTTAATTCAATTATACTTGCATGGATTTAAAAAATACTTTTATTCTAATTTAATTGAAACGCAACATAGAGAATTAGGACAGTCATCGGAAGCTCATGGTTAAATAAATAAAACTATGGTGAAATCAGTCACAATAGGAAATAATATTTCTGTTTTTCTATGCTTTAACTCTTATGTCCCATGTTTCTTTAATAGTAATATTCAGACTCTTAGATTTTAAAGGAACTTAATATGCCATCAAACTTGAGGAAATAATCAACTACTGTTTGACTGAATGTTCTTCTCATCTGGTTGTTTTGACTCAGATTTTAGCTCTGATACTTACCTATAAAGAACTGCTTGCTATTCAATCTAAATCAGTTGAACTGTTCTTCATCTTTGCTCCAATCTTATCGAGGGGTTTAATCAGCTAGGAACTTGGTACAAGTCACCACTAGAAAACGGAGTATATGATTATTGTCAATGGTGAGAGATTATTTCTGAATACATGTAAACAAAGAATAGCCTTCCACTTTATTTTTACAATTACTTTAAAAATAATTTCAAAAGTATTTACTAGAGGTTGTGTTTGTTGTAAAAATTAGTTTTGAACTTCAGCTACCTGAATTTAGTTACCTCCCAGTCTTCACTTTAGGGCAAAATTCAATTGGAATTTAAGTCAAATATGTCAGACACATATAACAATTGTGTGAAATCAAGCAAATCCATTAAGTATAACTTTTTAACATTAATCATTCTAATAACAATTGTTCAAAAGACCTCATTCTATACAGAACTTGATTTATTTTAGCGAAAATGAAGTAGAAAGATTAAACTAGCTAAAATAAACTCAACTTCTCTATGGTATTTTCTTTTATAAAATATTTATATATCAAGAATAAACACTAGAGAAAACTGCTGAAATCAGATAACAGTGTTCTATGAATCTCGTGACTCTAAAGGGGTGCAATTAACTGATAAAGGGGATGTGTTTACACATCTTCAAGACTATCACCACCCTTTTTAAAACAGACCTGATTCTTCTTTGGCAATTATGTTCCATGAGAAAAGAATACAATTCTATTTTTGCTTTATAATTTTAACCTTGGAACACAAAGCCCCAGATAAATGACTAAGTTTGTTTGAATTCTAATTAAACATTAAAGTTAAAAATTCAAACTTAAAAGAGTCAGTGTATCAACTGTTGAAATACAATTAAAAACAAAATCTTTAACCCAGAAAACCTCTTTACAAAGGTAGTAGAAAATAAATCAGTTCTATTAGTGAATAAATCTTAAACCAGAATGTGATACACATCACAGGCAATTGGCTTAAGAGATTGCCAAGGCCAAGGCGGAAAGAAACCTCACCTCTCTATAACACCAAGCAGATATAACCCATTATATGTATGTTCTCATGATAAACATCACTGGTCCTCAAGGAAGAGGACTTGATAGCACCTTTTGTCACACCTAATTCACCCTAACTTTATCATGATAATTGGGGAGAACCCCTGTGTTGACCTTATCCAGAGGAGAAACAAACTTCTACTAAGTCCAGGAGGCTGCAGGGAAATTAGACTCTTGCCCACAGGACTGAGGAGATAGGGCTGCTATCTCCCTAAACGTTTGCATTTCAAAAAGATGGCTCACAGAACGTTGAGGAAACATTCCCTAGTTGTGAGGCTGGCAGAGACTTATTTAATCATTATAAAGATTTACAAACATTTGAAAAGGACAAAGGAAAAAATTCTGGAGCCAAAGGGAGAGGGAGGGAGAATTAATCTTCTTATTTTTATTCATATTTGCCTTGATACCACCCACAGAAATAGAGAAATAGTATTATTTCATTATAATTCCCTTCCCCCTTTTTCCATCATCTGGAGAGCTTTCCTTAGGTGCTAATTATTTTTTTAAACAGCTTTATTGAGATATAATTGACATACAATACAGTGCAATATTTAAAATGTAAAATTTGATATTTTGACATATGTACACACCTGTGAAACCGTGACCACAAAGGGGAGGAAAAAGTTTTCCTCTACCCTTTTGGGTTCTTTTGGTTGTTCGAATAATTAAATTGGCATAAGACAGATCAACAGGAGAAAAACAAATTTAATTATGTATGTACGGGAGCCCCATGAGGATAGGAGACCCATGGGTAGTCAGGCAATTGAGGCTTATACACACACCATCCTGAGTTAAGCAGAGAGGGTAAGGGTTTGGGACTTCAAAGAGGGAATAAGACAATTTACTGGAAGAAGGGAGGAGCAAATGTCTGGTAAACAAATGTTGGTCCTGCCATCTGGAGACAAGGGGAGCAGAGAGGAATCTGAACAAACAGGCTGTCCTGAGCTCCCCAGGCCACCACACCTGCTCACATTCTTTGTAGTTATCCCTGGTGATCACCCTCTTCCTATACTAGACCCTCTATCCAAATTCTTTTAGGCAGTTAAGGAGGAGGTTAAAAGCTTCTCGAGAGTCTTTAAGCCTTGATTTTCTTCAGCTCAAGATAATCCACATGCCAAAGTGACACATTTTGGGGAGGCTCCTTCTCAACCCCTTCAACCACAATCCAGACAGTGAACCTATTCATCATCTACAAATGTTTTCTCCCCCTGCTTTGTAATTCCTTCTCTCCACCACTCCTGCTCCTCCCCTCTGCAGGCACACACTGTTCTACTTTGCATCACTATAAATTAGTTTCATTTTCTAGAGTGCTATATAAATGGAATTATTCAGTAGGTACGTTTTTAGGTCTGGCTTTTCACTCAGGGTAGTTGTCTCGAGACTCATGCATGTTGTCACAGGTTACAATAGGTCTTCCCTTTCATTGCCGAGTGGCATGCTTTTTAGTATATACTACAGGTTGTGAATGCACTCACCTATTAATGGACATTTGACTTGTTTCCAGTTTTTGGCTATTACAGATAAAGCTGCAATGAACAGTATGTGACCAGTTTTGGATAGACATAGATGATCTCTTTTCCTGGGTAAATACCTAGGAGTGAAGTGACTGAATTGTGACTGAAGGGTGAAGAGTAGCAGGATGAATATGCCACTCTGAAAGGATTAGGATTATTTTGAGCTGATTGTCTTGAGAAAGAACAGACAGAAGAGAAGCTCTGAACACAGAGTAGAAGTTACTTTTTCCTGAGAGAAATTTACGTTTATAAAGGAACTCTCCAAGAGAGTTTTATCACTGGAGAAGGCACTGACAAATCTACATAACAAACTTTCTTGTTTATCATGCTTCTCCAGGTACCTCCCCATAACTGCCCCTGCCCCCCAACACACTTCTTTTTTCTTTTGTTTTTAGCTAAAGATGATATTCAAGCTGGAGTTCTAAGCCACCTTAGGGAGTTACTCATTTTTCCTTAGTATCTCCTATGTATTCCTGAGGTGTACATTTAGTAAACTTCTATTTGTTTTCCTCTTAATTTGTCTTTATTTATTTATTTTTTTTTTTTGTGGTACGCAGGCCTCTCACTGCCTCTCACTGTTGTGGCCTCTCCCGTTGCGGAGCACAGGCTCCGGACGCGCAGGCTCAGCGGCCATGGCTCACGGGCCCAGCCGCTCCGCAGGATGTGGGATCCTCCCAGACCGGGGCGCGAACCCGGTTCCCCTGCATCGGCAGGCGGACTCTCAACCACTGCGCCACCCAGGAAGCCCCTTAATTTGTCTTTTAATACAGGAGTCTCAGCTAAGAACTCAGAAGGGTAGAGGAAAATTAGGAAAATTATTTCTCTTTTCCTATTGTAGGCATAGCTTAACTTTTTAATAAACTGTTAAACTTTTTTTGGAGTGGCTTTACTTTAAATATCCATTAGCAATGTATGGCAACCTTTCCAACACTTAGTATAGTAGGTTTAGTTGTTTTTTTTTTCTTAATTTTAGCCAATCTAATAGGTTTGTGGTGGCATCTCATTGTGGTTTTAATTTGCATTTCCCTAATTATAATGATATTGAACGTGTTATAATATGCTTACTTGCCACTGAAGTGCAGTAGAATATGCCACCCCAAACTCTGCCACTTTGGCGTAAGGATTATCTTGAGCTGAAGGTAACTGAGAAGTAGTAGACACAGGAAGAGCTCTCTGCCCTCTCTTGTTCTGCCTAAAAAGCAGGACATAAATTTCCCTTTGTAAAGGTGACATAAATTTCCATATGTGAAGGCGTTCCTCTCTCCTGTACCAGAAAGCGGAGAACAATTCTTATCTGCATAACACACCTTACTAAACAATCCTTATCTACCAGAGTTTCCTAGTCAGCTTTTCCAACCCCAGGAGCCCAAACCTTCTTTTCTTTTATCTCTTCACCTCTGTACAAGGTATCACCCTTTGTTAAATGATATATAAGCTCTGAGTTTAACTGCCTCTGGATTTTCACTTCTTTCCTGTGAATTCTCCATGCAGATAAAATTAAAACCGTGGGTATAATTTATATGCCTTTTCCTCTTGTTAATCTGTCTTTTGTCAGTGTGATACTCAGGCCATAGATGCAGTGCCTAAGAGCATGAAGGAAAAGATTTTTCTCCCCTACACCATCCATATATTTGGTGAAGTGTCTGTTCAAATTTTTTGTCCAAATTTTACTTTTAATTTGGTTACTTGCTCTCTTATTATTGAGTTTTGAGAGTCCTTTGTATATTTTGATATAAATCCTTTCTCAGATATATGTTTTGCAAAAGTTTTATTCTAGCCTGTGGCTTATCTTTTTATCCTCTTACCAGTTACTTTTGAAGAGCAAACATGTATCATTTTGATGACTTTTTAAAAATCGATTTGTTCTTTTTATGGATTGTACTTTTAGGGTCATATCTAAGAACAATTTCACTAACTCAAAGTCACAAAGATTTTCTCCAATGTGTTCTTCTTGAAGTAGTATAGTTTTAACTTTTACATTTAGGCCTAAAATCTGCTTGGAGTTAATTCTTTGCATATGGTACAAGATATTGAGCAAAGTAGGGGTTTTTTGTTAGCTTTTGTTTTTGTTTTTTGTTTGTGCATATGGATATCTAATTATTCCAGCACCATTTTTGAAAAAGCTATTCTTTGTCTACTGAAATGCCTTTGTACCTTTGTCAAAGCACAGTTGTCTATACGTGTGTGGGTCCATTTCTGGACTCTCTATTATGTACTATTGATCTATTTCTCTATTTACTTCCATAAGTATAATTTTTTAATTGTAGTAAGTTAATATGTCTTGAAACCCAATAGTGTTTACTATCAACTTTGTTCTGCTTTTTCAAAGTTGCTTTGGCTATGCTGTCTTTTGCATTTTCATAAGAATTGTAGAAACACCTTGCCAATTTCTACAAAATTTTCTATCAGGGTTTTGATCGGGATTGCCTTAAATCTATATAGCAATTTGGGGACAAATGACATCTTAACAATATTGAGACGCCAACCCATGAATGAGATATGTCTGTCCATTTATTGAGGACTTCTTCAACTTCTTTAATTTACATGCAGATCACAAACACGTAAACCAATCATTATAATAGGACTGTGAGCCCACACAGGAGAGGCTACTAAATTCTGCCTGCAGTATCCGAGAAATTTTTGAAGAGAAGGTAATCTTTCATCTGATTCTTATGGTAAATATGTGAACATCAGGTAAACAAGCGAGCTCAGAGAGAAAAGAAGCACAAAAGCACTAGAGTGTGAGTTAGGATTAAACATTTAAAGATGTATAAGAAATTATCGTTTGGGTACGGGGACTAAGAAGGGAGATACGTGTCTAGACCTTGGTCATAGGGGCTTCTAGAAGGTAATCTATCTTTTTCCTGTGAGCAATGGGGGATATTGAAGAATTTTAAGCAGAGGAGCAACAAGCATGTTGAAACAATCACTCTGAAAGTTGAATGATTTGTTTAAATATTTTTAAAGATGTTCACATTTTAACCCGCATAAACCCCTGGGGGGAAAGTCTCCATATTTGTGGAATATCATGCACGCTGTATAAATATTATTTATTGTTGTTTGACTTAAATTTATCTCTTTTTAGCGTTACAAAATACATGTTAGCTTTGTTGACATTGGACTCTGGTGGGCAAGTTTAACCCTAACCCTGTACCTGATTCTGATGTTATTCGTATTTTCTACAGTTTCATTTCTTTGTGGCATATTCTCTGGTATCATCATTTAACTGTACAAAAAGAGATCCTTGTTTCTCCTTTGCTGTTACTGTTACCGTTGTTATTTTCATTACGCTCAGGTATAAACTCCTTTAAACACTTAGTACCTTAAATTAATTACCTCTTTATTTATTCCTTATCACTAACGTTCGCCCATGCTCAACACTGCCACCTACGCTGTCTTTTTCACACCATCATGTCAATTAAACAGTTTTGATGGTTTTCTATGACATAACCTCTGGCCGTTAACTCTCTTTGTATAAATAACTCAGCTGCGTTTCCTTCTTAGGCTTTTCTCTGTAGGGGGGCAACACCCACTCACTGTTCAGATTCTTGTGCCCCTTTTTAAAAAACAGACAAACAAAAACACTTCGTAAAAATTCATGTTGTCCCATGCTAGCAACATACCTTTTGTTCAGCTTCTGTAATGCAGGTGAGTCCATTTTATCACCCACAGTGACAGCTTTATAGACAAGGCCGACAAGTTAGATAACCCAGGAGCTATGGGTGAGCAGCTGAGCCAAGGCTTAGAGACAGTAAAATCCAGCCTTCTGAATTCCCCGTCATGTTTCATTTTCACTTTTATGTTTCCAAGTTAATTTCTACTTTTTCAAAGAAAACTGTTTTTTCTCCAGTTAAATGTTGCTCCTTAATATTTTTTTCTCTTCCCACATCATTTATTTGGTTTGTTGGCTAGTTTTTTCTTCACTTACTGAACATCTGATTTTCGTATCTGCGGAGGTTCCCCGTTGACCTTCAAACAAAACTCTCTTCCCCACCATATCAGCTTTGCTTGTATCCCCTAAAGAAAGTGAAAGAATATTTCTGACGGGACTGGGACCTAACTCTTCTGTTGACCCAGATACTTGCAGATACAGTGATTCCTAAAGTGACTATGGGATCTTAGAACACACGTTCCTGGGCTAAGCCGTGGGAGTAAGTTTGCCAGATTCCATATCTTCCTTGCAGACTTATTGCTTATCCTCTTTAATCTTTCAAACATTTGACTCCAGAATTTGATTGTACCTTCATGCCTAGTTAGTATATGCCTGCTTTTTCTTAATCAGGTATTGCTCTATTTTTTTTCAAGTATAGAAGTTTGGACTGACTTACTGTTACTTAACTGCACTTTGATTATTGGAATGTTTTGCTACATTTTATTAACTTGCATAGCTACCTATATTTAAGATATAGTCCATATAAATCACTCTCTACTTGACCAAAACTCCAGTCATTTGAAATTATTTTCTAATATGACCTCTGGAATGATCTGGGTCTAAAGAACTCTTCTGCTTATATTATGAACAGTTGTCATGAGTAATAAGTAATTACTCCTTATTGAGTAATAAGGAAATGTGTGGAAAGGCAATGAGCAGTTAAATTTTTTTTTTCTCATGGTGTTTTGGATGAAAGTCAAACTCGGTTGCTTAGGTTAGTGTGGGTTCATAATCAGAGTAATATGGTATTTGTAGAAACTTTCAACTAAGTGAGACAGACTAAAACACAGATCAAATAAAATTCTACCTGAGACTAAAACAACCATTGGAAATAATAAATCAGCCCTTTCCCCTTGATTGCGTACTTCAAATATTACATCAAACTTTCCCTCATTGTATTGAAACAGATGTATTATTGTTAGGGTGAGACAGTCTGAACATAGTAGTAATGTAAGTTTCAGAATCTTTTTGACGTATGCAAAACACTTAGAGTCAACTGCCTAAAAAAAACCAAATATGACAATTTTTTTTTTACTATGAATCCAAAAACCATTTTAAATGAATCAATATTTTATGAATCATAACAGTACCCTCATACACAAAGTAGTTATATGCACGTATAAAAATGTGTAAAAGCTACTTTTTATGCATCTACAGACAATGTTTGGAGCCAATGTGGCTTCCCAGACACTTTGGGTGGTGAGTATGTGGAGGGCAGATGGGACAGCGGGGTTTGGTCAGAGGAAAGAGGAAAGGGACTCAAAAGAGATTGGGGTGTAAAAGCTACTTTTTATGCATC
Organism: Physeter macrocephalus; assembly: GCF_002837175.3. NCBI lineage: Eukaryota > Metazoa > Chordata > Mammalia > Artiodactyla > Physeteridae > Physeter > Physeter macrocephalus. Next base: position 101,538,386 of record NC_041222.1, on the reverse strand, counting down.
TACAGACAATGTTTGGAGCCAATGTGGCTTCCCAGACACTTTGGGTGGTGAGTATGTGGAGGGCAGACGGGACAGCGGGGTTTGGTCAGAGGAAAGAGGAAAGGGACTCAAAAGATAAGTCCAGGGGAGATTGAGATGATCAGATTCCTCTGTAATAAGAAAAAAGAGATGCCAGCTTTTGTTCAGACATCCACACGTTTGGCATCCCTAAAACTAAGAATGAAATGGGCATTTGAGGTCAAAGGGAGGCCAGGTCGAAGGTTGAGATACGTCAGGCAGAGAACGCCCTGCAGTAAATGGGTAGCTCTGTGTTCTAACTTCTATTTGCGGAGTCCCTGTCTTCGGGTAGAACCGGGGATTGCAGTACTTTTGGAGATCTGTTATAAATTTGATCATATCTTAACGTTTTCTCTCCTGGTAGAGTTTTTACCAGCCTCAGCCCTATTGAGTTGTAGGTAACTGAATGGGCCACCGGTGACACCTTGCTCCAGAGTTCAAGGGTAGGGCTCATTTAATGGAAAGAGATTTGTGGCGCCTCCACATAAATCCAAGGAATTCTAGAAACCAAGCCAAGTCAACCACTGTGAGTGGGAGCCAATAAGTGAAAATAGCACCTCAGGCCGCTGCTACTGGACGTAGAATAGCAACTGTTTGATTTATATTGCCTTTATGTTTTTACAAGATCAAAACATTTTTTAAGAAAATTCTTTTCTCAAATATACTTTGAAGAACAATTAACAATCTCTTTAAAATAACGGAGGAAACCTTGGAGAAAGTGTTTTGCCACCTTAGTCAAGGCAAAGGGTAGAAGCTTTTTTCTGCCTTTGTTTCATGTTTTGATCTCAAGAAACCATTTATTTTTCCTTTTCTGAGGCATTTAGGTAAAAAAGATTTAACTATTTCATGATAAATAAAGTCCCCATCCCCTTGAACATTTCAGATACTATTACTTTTCAGTGTATTCCTCTTAAAATAGATATAGTCATTTGCATTTGCACATGCCACTGTGCATTTAAAACAAGACGATGGGGCTTCCCTGGTGGCGCAGTGGTTGAGGGTCCGCCTGCCGATACGGGGGACGCGGGTTCGTGCCCCGGTCTGGGAAGATCCCAC
>NC_041222.1:101531330-101536691 GCF_002837175.3 Physeter macrocephalus | reverse complement strand
GAGTCTGTGCCCCGCAACGGGAGAGGCCGCAGCGGAGGGAGGCCCGCGTACCGCAAAAAAAAAAAAAAAAAAAAAAAAAAAATTGCCTCTCTTTTCCTGGCACTTAGTTGTCAACAGAACAATCTCTAATATTTTCCCAGATGTTCCACCTGATATATCAAACGCCTATCAATAAATTTGCAAAAAGTTCAAACATTTTCCTGTTTTGAATCTCCTTTTGTTTTAATCTCACGTTTGCCTCGTTCTTGATTTACTCGTTTATTTTGCTGAAATATATTGTCTAAGTGTTTCTAATTTTTTAAGCTTTATCTAAAATTATCTTTATTGTATCCTCACATTGATTTATAGTTTAGCTGAGTGTACAATTGTAGTCGAAAATCATTATCCCCTGGAATGATGAATATTCTGCTTCACTGTCTGCCAGCATCCAGTGTTAATGGTCGAACACTCAGTGGATATTCAAATACTTCTTCTATTTTATTTGAGTAGTTTCTCAATCTGTACTTTCCTCAAGCTATTAGAATCCTCTTTTGATCTGTGGTGTTTTAAACTCTCCCAGTGAAAAGTCTTGGAGTGGATGTGTTGCGACTGGTGGGTTTCAATCTGGAGACACATGATGGGAATGTTCTGATATAAATCATTTTATTATTTTCCCCTGCTGTCTTAGCTGCCCTCTGTTTCCTATCTACCTTTTAGGTAGATACTGTACCTCTCAGACTGATACTCTACTTTTATCTTTTCTCTCCTATTTTACTTCTGTTGGTCTTTTTATATGCCTTTCATAAAATTTCCCTAACTGTACGTCTATTCTTCTATTAAACTTTTATTTCATTATATGTTTACTTCCCAAGGGCCCTTTCTTTTCTCTGATTGTCCTTTGTTTAATCGATATATATTTTTTCCCACCTTCAGACCCATGCCACACCCCTGCCTAATACCTGCTGCCATGAGTACTCATCTTTAGCTTGTCTGCGGGGCAAATTCATTAGTTCTTATGTCATAACTTCCTCATTTTTCCCATGTCAGTGACCAATCTCTGTCTACTTTTAATTTTATAAATATTTTTTCAAATCTCATCCTCTATTATTTCTTCTTTCATTTTTCTTTAGCCTTGTGGATTAATGCCCCCTTTGGTACTTTACTGTCACTTTCATCTTGTCTTTGGAATAAGAGGAGCTTTACACCATTTTTAACTTTATCCTATAACTGTCTAACTTGAAACGACTTCTGTATATAACTTATAGAATGGAGAGTTATCTCTAAACATTGAAAATTTTCAGGACTTAATAAAATGAAGATGCTTTGGACATAAAAGTCTTTGTAAACAGCTAGTATCTGATTAATTTTAAAGGGACTTTGAGAAAATTTTCACTAGTACTTTTGTTTGAAGTTCTCTTAGCATGCAACAATGAAGAATCAGGTACCATTTAAATGTCATTTGTCCCAACACATAATTAATAAAATAGACATGTACAAAACACTCCATTGTGCAAACCTAGAGTTATTTGCACTATCCTACAAATAGCAGGAAATTTACCCCTTTCTCTCTCACCCCAAAAAGCATATCTGAATGCAAATGATTGTGAGTAACATTATTAATAAATTTACTGTATTAAAATTTGTGTCTTAAACTAAATCATTTATCTGTTTGGGAGAAAAAAAATGACTACCTACCTCCTATCAAACACAAGACTAATTTCAGTGGATTGTTGATCTAAATATAAAAGGCAACACAATAAAGCTTCTGGAAGAAAATATAAAACAATTTCATCATATCTTTGGAAGAGGCAAAGATTTCTTAAACGAGACATAAAATCCACTGTTTGTAAAGACAAATCTTGAGAAATTGGAACTATATTAAAATTACAGACTTAAGGACACCTTTATGAGATTGGATACACTACAGACAGACTGGTAGAAAAGATCTGAAACTTATTTATCTGACAAAGGATACAAAGAGAGGATATTGAAAGAACTCCTAGAAATCAACAAGAAACAGCTGAACCCCTAATAGAAAGTGGGCAAAAGTCTTGAACGGGAGCACCACAAAAGAGCTTATCCCAACAGCCAAAACACTTATGAAAAAATGATCGACCTATCAACCATCAGGGAAATGCTGATGGAAACCACAGTGACATACCACTACACACACACCAGGATAGAGTTGCCAAATTTAGCAAATAAAATATAGAATTCCTAGATATAGGTGAATTTCAGAGAAAGTGAATAATATTTTTGATATAAGTATGTCCCAAATATTTCAAATGTAAGTGGAAGGCCTATATTTTATCTGGTAACAGTAAGAAGAAAGGCTAAAATAGAAATGATTAGCATTATCAAGAGTTGGTGGCAACGTGGAACCTCTGGAACATTCAAACACCGCTGCGTGGAGTAGCAGTTGGTACAAAACCTCTTGGGGGAGCTCTTTAGGAATATTTATTAAATCCAAAGATAGTAAGTCTTAGGACTCAGCAATTCCTAAGGCATACACCAAAAGATATGTACATAAACGTTCACCACACCATTCTTTATATCAAAACTATTTTCAAAAAGCAAAACAAAATAGATGTCTATTAATACTGTAATGGACAAATAAAGTACGGTATAATGATACACGGAATATCAAATAAGGAAGAACAAATGATTGCTGTACTCCACATTTTGATAACACTCTGAGATACAATATTGAATAAAAAAAGAGCCAGACAATCTACCACATTTTAGATGGCTCCATTTATTAAAGCTCAAAGACAAGCAGAATGAATCTCAGGGTGAGAAATCAAGGTCATTCCGAGGAAAGTAATGAACAAGAGGAGGCACCGGACTTGAAAATGTTCCATTTCTTGATCTGAATGTTGGTTACATGGGTGTGTTGATTTTGGAAAACCGCCATGCTGCACGGCCTTTTTTTTACGTTTGGATATTTTGTTTATTCTGGATTTTTTTGCATTAAAATGATAATTGCCTTGGTTATTGACTTCTTTGCCCCCCTCCTCCATTTTGACTGAGCAAGCAGTATTTTAATCACCGTGTACAGCCTTTTGATTTGTGCACATTTCTTTGTGCAGGTTATTATGTCAGTAAAAAGGTTTTTGGGGTTTTGTTTGTCTGTTTTAAACGAAATCATCCACAAAGTTAGTCATTTGTTTTTAGTGATAGAAAATTATTTGTGATACACGTGACAACTGATTTACCTGGTGAATAGTGACGATGTCTTTGAGGTGAACCACTGGAAAGCTCCTGAGCCTCTGCTCGGGCCAGGGGTCTCTGCATTCTTCCCACCCCAGCTTGGGGAGGAGAAGCAAGTGTGGCTGTTCTGGGCAAACACTCCCAGATGCACGTGTCAGCTTGTGGAAAATTACTGTTCCGCAGGGTCAGGTCATCGTACTGTAAATCCGTCTCCTTCCCTCTATTTTAAACGTTCCTTCTCTGGTGTGCTCTCTCTAGCTCATGTCCTTTGTCTGAATTCTTAGCAGTTGGCTGGGATTTGGCTTTGCTTTAAAGTTTAAATGTTTCCTCTTTGTCTGCCTTGGCTTACGCTTCATGCTTGTTAGCACTTAGGATAATCTGAATCAATACCCACGCCCTTCCTCCATCCTATGCCCTGGGATGCTACCTTTCTAGGATTCAGTAAAACTAAAAGCATCGTAGTAGAGAGAAGGAACATTACTACCAAGCTATTAACTGTGGGGTCCCTTTATCTCAGAACAGGAAAGAAAGAAGTTACCACTGAGACTCAGCCATTTCTCATTATCAGAAACTCTAATAATCATGATACTGATGATGATATTGGTGATCATACTAAGAGTATAATGTGTCATTGCTCCTGGGATGTGGTCTTGGCCTCTTGTTTGGTTGGAGACAGATTCCTAGTCTTCTGTTGGCTCTTCCTAAAACTCCCCAGATTTTACTATTATTTTTTAACTTAAGAACAACGCTTAGATTTATATCTTCTCCACGACTCTCTCTTGGCCTTCCTGCTATAAACTTGAGTACAAGTCCTTTGAAACACATGTTTTTTTCATGTAGTGGAGAGAAGGATCCGGAGTCAGACAGATTTGCCTTTGTACCCAGGTTCCCAGACTTACTGGCTGTGTGAACTTAAGCAAGTTGTCCTATGAGCCTCTTTGACTCTGGTGTTAAAGACGATATTCAGATAGAGAGCATGGAGTTATGGCTCGATTATATAAAGTATAAGGCACTTATCACTCTGCTTTGAATACAGCAGACTTTCAAACAATGCTAGTGCCTGCCCTTCATTCTTCTTCCATTCCTACCCTGACACCGCTTAGCCGGTCCTCCCTAAGTTAGTTGATCAAAGTACCCAAAATGTATCAGTTCTGTGCATAACAACACCAGCACATCCCTAGCTGCTTAAACATTCATTTCCTAGGGGAATACCTTCTAATGGTAATCTTGGTATATATTTATTGAACCCCATGCATGAACCATAAGCAAACTGCCAGTGAATAAAAGGATGGGAGGTGTTGTGGAAAGATCGATCACCTGGCAGATAAGGGCACGCTAGGGATGTGGAGGCAGAAGAGAGAGAAGAGAGAGGAAACCCCAAACCATGAGGAGGGTGGTGTCAGCGGAAAGCAGCATGTTCCTTCCCAGTTCTTCTTGTGAATCTTTCTCGTGCAGAACGGACAAAACTTAACTTTCATTTCCCCCAAGTATTCTCCTTTTGCTCCCACACGATGACAGAAACAAACAAAAAAGTTCTAGATACATAACAAATACATGCTTGTTGAATGAGTTAAACAAATGCAGTAATGACCAGTACAGAGGATGGATAAAGAGTTTGGATTCCGGTGCGAGAAAAGAACAGGCTTAAATGCAAGATCCATCCTTTACTGTTGGAAAATTTAATTCAGTTACTTTGCCTAAGACTTGGTTTCCTAACGTGCCAAATAGAGGCAATAATACCTATCTCGTAGGACTGGGGTGAGGACTGAGATGAGGTTTACTCGGTCTCTAGCACATGGCTCAACAGTGCGGATGACTAACGTGCCCACCACCACCACCGTCGACTATTACCACCACGCTGGTTAGGGTTCGTTCATCTCAGGGGTCCACTTCCCGCCTCACGGTCAAATACAGACCTTTACTTCTTCCATTTATATTTATTATTTATTTATTCCCTCCTTCATTCATTCAAGTATAGTTGACATACCATGTTCTATTAGTTTCAGGTGTACAGCATAGAGATTTGATATTTTTATAGATTACACAGCAGGCAAAGTTATTATAAAACACTGACTATATTCCCTGTGCTGTATGTTACATTCTTACGACTTACTTATTTTAAAATGGGCCCTTTGTACCTCTGAATTCCCATCACCTATTTCACTCCTCCCC
>NC_041222.1:101501715-101531086 GCF_002837175.3 Physeter macrocephalus | reverse complement strand
CCTCCCGGACCGGGGCACGAACCCGCGTCCCCTGCATCGGCAGGCGGACTCTCAACCACTGCGCCACCAGGGAAGCCCCCCTCGCTGCTTTTGAGAGTCCTGGTTTGCTGACTTTTTCCAACGTTGGGGTTCTTGGAGTCCCAGCCTCCCTCCTTCTCAACCTTCAGGAGTTACAAGACCCCCTCAGTCGTCTCTGAAGAACTGGAGAAAACCTTCAGTTCCTTTATATTCCGTACTCCTGGCTCAATAAATTTTTCTGCAATTAAATAATCTAGGTACTCTTCAAACCACAGATGAAAATAAGAAACACTGGTGGGTCTCTTCAGTCATCCAACATAAAATTTCCCTAGGCCATTTAAATCAGATGTATACGTCGTTCATTTTCTGTGAATAGGTTGTAATTTGTCTCTGAAACTTAGCTTTTTTATGGCTGAGCCTCATTTTCCATCACATTTCTATAGGATAAATTCCAAAAAAATTGCAGTATTGTAAACAAATATTTCTGAAAGCAGAGTACAACCTTTTCTCAAAATATAGGGCTCCCTTGATAACATTTCCTGTTGTTTTTGTCCAAAAAAGTGGTTTTTTGGAGAAAACTCTAACATTTTGTAGTACCAGCTTCTTTTCCCTCTTTTTTGTCATTTCCATAATTTGAAATGTTTTGTTGTTGACAGTGCTTAGGTAACCAGTTTATGACATCAGCAGGGTTTGATTAGGTATGAACATAAAGCAACTTTGTTCTTTCTCCCTAAATGCTCCTTTTGACTTAATCTGTCAAATCGTTCCCTTCTATCCCTGGATGAAGATTCCACAGCTTCTCCAGCCACTCTTAGGAATTAATGAATAGTAACATTTTTTTTTTAAGCAGGTAAAAAGTACAATCCAACCCAAACCATCAATATGTCATCATATTTAAATTTTCTCTCCTTCTCCAGTTCAGTCCTGCTGCAGAGAAATCTGTGGTAGGAAGGAGGATACTGAATTTTTTTGCACTGTTTCCCCATCTTTTCCTTTACGTCTTTCCCCTCCACTCACCATGGGACCTCTGACTCTTCAGATGTCACGTGTGAGAGCGTCAAAGCGCACATGAATTCTTACTTGCCTGGTGCAGTTATAATCTTGCCGTGGAGCCCTCTGGGGTGGCAGATTCCAAGTGCTGATCATTTCTCCCATGAGCAGTCTTGTGGGTTCTTTGAAGTTCCCCCATAGGGAAGCCCCATCAGCATCCTGAGGTGGGCCATATGTATCCCAGCCGGTTCCCTTGGATGCTGGCTTCAGTCCCTGGCTTCTGGCAGCCACCCCCCACCGACTGCATCTCTTGGGTCACTTAATTCTAGACAGTGCTCTCGGGTATCTCCTTTTTAGGGTGACACAAGCTCAGAGACTTTCATCCAGCCCCTACCTGGTCTATGAAACAGGACCTGCAGCTCTGGAAGTGGAGACCTGGCTCCAAGCACCTCTGGGCTCGTTGCCATAGTTTGCTCTAGTAAGCCTCGTGCCTCTAGACTCCCCAGACATGAGTCAGGTACCAGGCCTGCATTCCTCAATTTCCTGAGGTCAAAGGGTCATCCCTAATTCATCCTTCTCACGTAGCATAGGGGCTGGGGGGCTGGGGTGGGAAGGAAGTCATCCACGAGGTGCTCTCATGCTGGAAACTCCTGAAGAAATCCATGGTCTGCTATCTCTCAATGTTCAAGCCTCCTTTTATATACATTTGAGAAAACAAATTAAGAAATTAAGGGTCATGGGACTTCTTTCTTAGCATCTTATTAGTAAGTTTTGCACAGATGCTGGAACTTCTCTTTATTTATTTTTATATGTCAGTTGTATCACTTTTATTATTATTATTATTTTTATCGAAGTATAGTTGATTTACAATGCTGTGTTAATTTCTGCTGTACAATAAAGTGATTCACACATATATACATTCTTTTCCATATTCTTTTCCGTTACGATTTGTCACAGGATATCGAATAGAGTTCCCTGTGCTCTACAGTAGGACTTTGTTGTTTATCCAGCCTATATACAATAGTTTGTATCTGCTAACCCCAAACTCCCCATCCCTCCCTCCCCCACCCCCCTCCTCCTTTCTCTTTAGACTGTATGGACCCTTGAAATTCTTTGTTCTCCACTATGGAGGCTCAGCTGAGAGTAAGACAAGAAAAATATGTTGTACGTATGTAATAAAATACATGCCAGGCATGGCAGAAAGGTCTTACAACAAATTTCTGATAGGTAAAACATTCATCGTAATATATTAGTTTTGTTTTAATTTTATTTTATTTTTTGCTGTGTTGAGTCTTTGTTGCTGAGCATGGGCTTTTCTCTGGTTGCAGCGAGCAGGGGCTGCTCTTCGTCGTGGTGTGCAGGCTTCTCATTGCGGCGGCTTCTCTTGTTGCAGAGCACGGGCTCTAGGCGCACGGGCTTCAATAGTTGTGGCGCACGGGCTTAGTTGCTCCGCAGCATGTGGGATCTTCCCGTACCAGGACTCAAACCCATGTCCCCTGCATTGGCAGGAGGATTCTTAACCACTGTGCCACCAGGGAAGCCCCATCATAATATATTTGAAATTTAATAATGAAAATATTGTCACTTATGATACTAACACAACGAATGTAATGGTATATCAATTGAATGTAAGCTACTGGTCCCTCTCTTTTTTTTAATGTTTGAAAATCCTCCTTTCTATTAATGTTACCATATTTATGTGACTATCTCATCATTTTCCTTCGTTACAGGATGAAAAATAGTAAGCCAAGTCTTTTATACAAGCTCTAATTATCAATCAAAACAGCCATTCTTGAATAGTATAAAAATGTCACTTCAAATGTTATTTGTAATAACACAAAATAGATAGGATATAAAAATAGTAAAAGCTTAATGTTGAAAAACAAAAAACATAAAATAAATAACAAGGAGATTGAAATCACCAAGAATTCAGAAAACAAGACTAGTTTCTTTTGAATTTTGATGTCTATTCTTCTAATTTCTACTTTAAGAGTAGAAACTCTTAAGAGTATATTTTGATTTACTAATGAAATCATACTATGTGTATGCAGTTTATCCTACTTTTAAGTTTAATACTATATATTAGCATTAGTGTATAATAATATAGGATATAACAAATATATTTTAATGGTGGAAGACAAGCTATCATATAGTTGTAACACCATATACTTTATCACATCTTTATCATTGAACATTTATATAGTTCCCAGTTTTATTATAATAAGCACATCAATAAATTTCTTTACACATAAATCAATATATATAGTTATTATTGTTGCCTTAGAATGTGTACCTACACTGACTGAATTGAAGATCAAAGGGTTTGAACATTTTTGAGCTTCTTTAAATATATGTATATAATTATTTTCTAGATTCCACCAGCAATATATGAGTCCCATTAATACCAAACCCTACAAGATTGAGTACTGCTTTTTAAACTTTAATAATTTCACACTTGAAGATGGTACTTTATTATTTCTACTTTTATTTCTCTGATAATCCTGCCTTTTAAGTGACTTCTGTTTACAGCACATAAAAGTCTAAACCATTGGAAATATTCAGTCTGAAGCTGCCTCACTCAAAATGAGATATTTAATGAGAATCTTTTCTAGTGTTTTTTTTTGTTATTGTTTTTTTTTTTGCGGTACGCGGGCCTCTCACTGCTGTGGCCTCTCCCGTTGCGGAGCACGGGCTCCGGACGCGCAGGCTCAGCGGCCACGGCTCACGGGCCCAGCCGCTCCGCGGTACGTGGGATCTTCCCGGACCGGGGCACGAACCCGTGTCCCCTGCATCGGCAGGCGGACTCCCGACCACTGCGCCACCAGGGAAACCCCTTTCTAGTGGTTTTTTAAAAAGAAAATTTGTATTGACCATGATGGCGGATTGGTAACTCTCTATGTGGAAGTCTGGGCCAAAACCATGTCGACTTTGGCTGATGTTCTAGAACTTTGTGGCCTTGACTTTTCATTATTTTGTGTGCAGGAGAGAACTCAACTACCTTCTAATTTCCGTGTGGAGTCAACCCTCTACTTCTCGTCCCCTTGCCTTTCCTGTGTCATCCTAACCACTGGTGCCTGTAGGCACCAGTTCTTCCTCATAGCAGCAGCTGAATGCCATTTGCAGCTTTTCCAGAACTTGCAGAACCAGCTCCATCACATCTCATCTTATTGATTGCCCCACTGGGAGCAGGTGGCCTCTGCAGAAGTTGGGGTGCTTCTCCAACTTCCAAGGAGCCTTTCTCCAAGCTCAGGGGCACCACCATCAGTTGGCAGCCAGCTCCTCTCCCTAAGGAGTTTGTCACTTCCAGGGGCTCCTCCTATAAGTCTCTACATTTCAATAATCTTAACCTTTCTCCTTGTTTCCCCAGCCCTAAGGTTATAAGCTGTTTCCTGCAGTTACTGCCCCAGTGGTTACCTTCCAATTCCCTTTTTACCCTTTTGTTAACTAGTTAACGACTTTATATCTAGTTAGCAATTCTGTATATTAAACTATTTTCCCTTTAAATAACCGGTGAGATTTCTCTCTCCAGACCAGACCTTGACTGATGCACTCAGAAAAAGGCAGTCGCAGAAAATATGATCATATTGTCTTTATTGAAAATAAAGGGCCAGATGCTTACTACAAAAAACGGGCCAGAGAGTTCACATTTATTAACGTGCAGAAAACTTTAGGTTAGATTTGCATTTTATAGTTTGAGATACGTAAACTATGTTAGTATAACACCTTTTATAGTTGAGAAGATAAAAATGGCAAAACTAAAATCAGGAGTTTTGATGGGTTCTATGGACTGAATTGCTTTGTCCCCCAAAATTCATATGTTGAAACCCTAACCTCCGGTGTGATGGGATTTGGAGATAAGGCCTTTGGGAGGTAATTAAGGTGGAATGATATCATGAAGATGGGGTCCTCATTCTGGAATTAGTGCCTTTTTAAGAGGAGACACAGAGAGTTTCCTCTCTCTCCCTGCCACATGAGGACACAGAGAGAAGGCAGCTGTCTGTAAGCCAAGGAGAGTTTTCACCAGAAACTGGCCATGCTGGCACCCTGATCTTGGACTTCCCAGCCTCCAGAATTGTGAGAGAATAAACTTCCATTGTTTAAGCCACCCCTTCTAGGGTATTTTGTTGTGGCAGCGTGAGCAGACTACTATAATAAGACAGAACAGTTTCCATCTCCTTTGAAAGAAATGATTAAAATTTGATGGCTTGGGAATGAAGTAATGAATGAAAATATTTTTAGGAGAAATCCAAAGCGGAGGAAGTGTTTACATTCATTGGCTCAGAGGAATTCTGTGGTTTGGGATGTCAGAAACCTAGGAGATTATTAGAACTGACAGTCATTAATTTAAATCACAATGATATTTTACTCACTCATAAAACAATACCACTGACCTTCTGATGCAGTCTTCCAGGCGTTGTGTTCAATTTTCTCAGACCCAGTCTTCCTCTCTCATACGATCCACCTCAGTGACCCAGATGCTCTAAGAAATGATTGAAGAACAGATGGAAAAGAGTTATTTTGATCAGTACCAGACCGAAGCTGCAGCTGCAGCTTCTTCAGCCCTATGACCTACTTGGCCCACCAATCTTAGCCTTAATTTGTAGTATGTCGGTATTTTGAAGGACCAGATCAAATTTCTTGGGTTTGATAATGCTTACCACGCTGGGGAGGAATTTTAGGTCACAGAACACTGAAAGGCAGGTTAAAATGACCTTTTCTCTGACAGTTGACATGGGCCACTATGCATTAAGGAAAGAACAGGAAAGAGAGCAAGCAGAAAGCCGAAAGAAGCATCCTATGGGTACTGTTGCCCAGAAACTGTTTATTACCAAGTCAACAACATAGGAATAGGCTGCAAAACCTATGCAAACCTGAAGAGGGGAGAAACACAAGAGAGTAAGTCTTGAAGTAAGATGTTTGGTTAAGGAGAAATAATGTAAATGAGATATAGACATTAAAAAATGGGGAAACACTTATCAGTACACATTGAGATTTGTGGCACATTCTAAGCTCTGAGAAAGAGCTGATGAATGCAGCATCTGGTCTTCTGGGGGCATTCTGTGGCTTCAGTGCCAGGAAGGAAAGAGCAGGGACACAGAGTGTGAATTTGTAGTTGTGAGTCTCCACTTTGGTATTCAATTTTTATATTTAAATCCATGTTAAGAATAAACATAAAGTGTACCCTGTAATGCTATATATTTTTTCTTGCCTCTGAGCTAAATCAGGTGGTTTACCATTCTTTTTCATTTCTAAGAAGACGGTTATATTTAGATATTCAAAAATCCAGAGATAGAGAAATCAGGAAATAAAATGATGCAAAAATAATAAAAATATTTTTATAGTACTACAATTGCTTCATGAGAGCTTAAAATATTTTTCTTGGAATTTTGTAAGACTACTCTGTCTTATTAAATCTTTCTCAGTGCTCCAATGAGCACACATGATACGGGTGTTTCTATAACAACTGTGTAGCAGTTATTGGCAGACTGAATTATAGTTGTAAACTACTAACAGATTCACAATTATGGCGTCATTTGTTCTCGGTGCGACACATGAAACCATGAGGCCTTGTACAGCTGCAGACTTGGGTTGTGCCTGTACCTTCCATGACCAGACAACCCACCACTGTCCCAAAACCAGAGTGAGGGGAAGGAGCAAATCCCAGGGTCAAAAGAGAACGAGTAACTAGGAGGGATTCAAGCCTTCCTTCTCCATTTGCATGTTCTAATTGCTAACCTGTCGATAATCAAGAGTTGTTTTGTGGTTGGAAATTATCAGGAAACCCTACCCAGGTTTTAGAAACCCTGAAGTAGGAGGGTAGGATTACATGGATCAGGGAATGTATAAATAAATACAAGAACGTAAATGTCAGGCCTGACCCCCAGCTGGTTATCTGGAACAAGTCAGCAAAATACCTTCTACTTACTGAAAACTTTTGTGATTTATGAGTCCTCTTAAATGAGATTATTGACTATTTGTTTATATCTGATCTACAAATATATAAAGTCAGTTGTGCTTCTTCTTATTTCTTTATTTGCTCATTTATAGTAAAATAACACAGAAGGATACATAAAAATGAAGGGGAAAATCACCTGCAATCCTAGGAAGTAACCTACTCTTATTTGGTTGTTTCCCTCCAGGTTACTTTCATATATATATATTTACATAAGTGTAACTTTAGTGAAAATATTTTTATTTTAATAGTTTATAAATTATTGAATAAAAATTTATGTCAATATCCATGTAATGGCAATATAACATAACTATATAACATATATTTTACATGTAATATAGTATATGTAGTATATATTCTATAATAATTATATGCTATAATATAAATATTCTTTGTTAGAAAACAAAGTTTCCTTTTTTTTTTTTTTTCTATTAGAAACAATGGTTCTACGAATACCTTTATCCTCTCACTTTGGGGCTTTGTAGTTTTTCATTGTTACCAAAGACAGCAAAGATAAAAGACCTATATGGGAATGAAGGCTATGGCTTGGAACTCATTAATGTAGTAATGGAATTAGCCAACATACATTAGCCAGAGTTTCTAATCTACATTAGCTGAGCTGGTGCTTTTTAAAGTAGGACTTAAGAGAATTACAGGACAAGAGCATGAAGCACTTCAGGGGGATTCTACTTCCTGGCTTCAATTTCTGACTCTGCCTAGGTCCCCCTTTGCCTGGGGGAGACCCCTACATAAGGTGGGATCTGGCTTCTGTGGAAATTGCAAACAGGTGGGCTTTGAAATGGTGGATAGTTTGGACCGGATACTGGAGGCTCATTGTAGAAGCTTAACATGAGTTGGAAAGAAAAATAAAACAAAGCCCAAGAAATTCCAGTGAAGGTAGAGAGAGCCTGAGGTAAGAAAAACAAAATCTGTGAAATTCTTCTTCAGGGACTCTTAGATTTCATGACCAGAATGGTGCGAAAGGAAGCAAAAGGAAAAAAAGGAAGAAGACGTTATCAGCTGCATTTTAGCTTTTCCAACTGCCGCGGAAGTACGCAGAGTGTGGAAAGGTAGTATATTTTGTCTAAGTCCAAGAAAAATTAATTTTGATTCAGCGGGGACTATTTAAAACAGACATTTGGCTGCTTCACAGTGACCTGGGACCAACACAAATCTGTTTTTCCCAATTTTTCATTAGCTCAATTTGAATCAAACTACCAAAATGTTACTTTATGAATTTTATGGGTCAGTTTCAACTCTAAGTTAAATATAAACATATACACCCCTTTAACCTCAGTTTGGTCTTATAACATACATATGTCTCACACAGATTTAAAAAAATCTTCCAATTACTGAATACATTTTTTAAAATAAGTTGAATTTGTTGGCTGGACTTTTCCAAGAAAGGTTTCCATGGATTTTTTGAAAATAAACTTAACTGTGACCACAAAAATAGAACATTATTAAGATATTCTTCCTGATCCTCCCTTTACTCTTTTCCAAAACAAAAATTGAAACTTAGTTTGACCTCTTGTACCATGGTGTTTGCCATGGATTCCAAAACCAATTATCACCGCACATAAAACATTCACTAAAACGGCTGCCATGGAAAACTGATTTTTGAATGAGGCGCTCCAGAGTTACACGTTATCCTCAGCCTCAGCATCAGATAAAACCTGATCCTTCAGAGGGTGTTTGTTACTCTAATTGGCAGTGTGCAGACTTTTTTTTTTTTTACAATTTTTAGTAAACTGCAACTAGTATTGTTTAATATAATATTAAGTAATACCACTTTGTTACCTAAATGTAGTTTTGACTAGAATATTTTTCTATGAAGGAAAGCCTAACGGGAATCTTTCTATTCAACTAGTGACACAAAAAGGGCATTTTAAGTCAACTCGGTGGACTACTGTAAATTTTTATTCCACTCATAAAGGGGAGCCCCTCTGTCGATGCAACATACACTTTGACTTGGTATTAATTTTCCCCATCTCCGCTGCGATTGCACAGAGCAGAGCGGCTTCACGCCCCGTGAAACCTTGCCCTTGCTCTGGTGCTCGGGATGTGCACAGGTCGTTGATTTGGACCCCTGCCCTCTATGCTGCTCCACTGATGGCAAGTCAAAAGCCAGGATGGAGGGGGCTTCCCTGGTGGCGCAGTGGTTGCGCGTCCGCCTGCCGATGCAGGGTGAACCGGGTTCGCGCCCCGGTCTGGGAGGATCCCACGTGCCGCGGAGCGGCTGGGCCCGTGAGCCGTGGCCGCTGAGCCTGCGCGTCCGGAGCCTGTGCTCCGCAACGGGAGAGGCCGCCGCAGAGGGAGGCCCGCGTACCACCAAAAAAAAAAAGCCAGGATGGAGCCATTCACTGAGGCAGGGTGATACACTTTATTTTTTCCTCCAATGGTGGGATAAAATTATGAGCAAGAGTGTGTTTTTTAAGGGGACGTGAGGAGGCACTGATAGGGGATTTCTTTTAAATTTCTTGTATTTCCCCAGATATAATCAGTTCACTGTCTCATTAGACCTTTTAGCTAGTATTACTATAGACACTTATTTAACCTATAGGTATAGGATTTAGATGATAACAAGAACTATTATAAGCAACTAACACTTATGTAACACTTGTTGTACACCAAGCATCATCAGCTGAGTACCTCATCTGACTCTAGGTAGGGAGCATTATTACCCCATTTTGTAGATGAGGCAATGGAGGCTCAGCTCGAAGAGGCTTCAATAACCTGCTCAAGGTCACACAGAAGGTAAGCAGCAGGACTGAGGTGCAAACTCAGGTAGTCAGGCTCTAACCTAACATGCTATGATGATCAGTGCTCCTTGTAATGTGTCCCTCTGTTACAAACAGATTTTAAAATAACCTCAGTCTTTCTAGCTGCGGTTCTCAATAATTTAAAACTATGGATTTTATTTATGAGGGCTGGTTCAGCCTCTTAAACAGAAATCACGTTATGTCTGAGAATGTCTGCGAGCTGTACACTTCTCAAGAGGTTATCATATCACCATATATCATCTCATCATCATATCACCTCATGGGTGACTTAAGAAGCTAGATGAAAAGAGAAAATGGAAAGGCAAGTGTGCTGTCTGACCTGCAACCTAGCCCTACACAGTCAAAGGGACGTTTTCCCTGGTTTCTTAGTGGAATGGTAACTGTTTATCAGAACTTGCTAAGTGCTGGGCATTGCACTAAACACTTTGATAGTAAGGTATCATTTAATTGGTATCATTTGCAATTTAGAGATGAGACAGTGGAAGCTCAGGAGGTGATGCAATTTGCCAACTCTTACACTGCTAACAAGCCTCAGAGTTAGGATTTAAACCCCAGACTGTTTGGGTCCAGAGCTTATACTTTAAAAAAATTGTACCAAACTTTTCCGCGGTATAGATCTGGCTCAAGGGAGGCGGAGTGTAACACAGTGCATTTTGGCCTGTGTGGACCTTGCCGCTATCAAACCTCTGGGATGTCCTGTGATATTTTCCACAAGGATGCTGGCCACCATCCTTATGTGGCTTTGCAGTAACAGATACCAGTGTGATATAGGAAGGAGGAGAGCATATATGAAATCCTCATCAAATCTGGGGAAGAATTACACTGAAATCTCATAGCAAATGACTGTAAACACTTAGTCAAATTTCCATATTAATGTTTCTGTGCTTCATTTGTAGCTAAATGCTTGTGTAGTCTAAAGACATTTGAGTTATTAGGTACTCTTTCATAATACAAATTAGCAGAGATTTTTGGGGGGCTCGAAGTAAGTGAATACCTAAGCACAATAAGAACTCCTATGGTAGATAAAATTTGTCTCCCTAGAGAAAGAAATAATCTTTATCTTTAGAAATAATATTTATCTAAAGTCTGTATCTTGTAGGAGACTGAGTCCCTCCATCTCCTTTCTTTCCTTTCTAGATGAGAAAATTGCAAATACTCCCAACCAATTGAGAAGACATTTATCCTCTTTGGGTGACTCCCTCCTCGCTTCCCCCCCCACCACCAAATTTCCTAGTTAAGTGTCCATGGCTACTCCTATTTGTCCATCCTTATCGTTCTCTGAGACTGTGATCTTCCCTTGATCTGGGCCAATTCCTCAACCTTCTTTTTTAAAACTTATGTTTGTGATAATGTATGTGAAAGCATTTCGTGTAATCTCTGACCCTCAGCTCTGCACAGTTCCAGACTTTTTTGTAAGAAGAGTCCATGCAGTAATCTTTTTGAAGACAGGGACTAGGGAATTTATCTTGGATCTACGTTTGCCTAGAAAGTACATTGCTTTTACTGACATTTTATGTTTGCTTTCAGTGGCTATGGGAAGGCTGTTGGAGCGTATGGAGGGACTGAAGCTCTCAACAATCCTCTCACAAATTAGAGTTTTCTTGCCAAAAAGCAAGTATTTTAGAGTTTGTTGAAATTTATCCAAGCCGTTTATTATGATACAGGAGATCTAAATTTGAATATTTGACAGCATGAAAAGAATGTTAGAAAATATGTTGGTTATCTTTCAGTTAATGAAATTTGATTGATTTTTTTTCTTAATAGGACAGTAGAGCAAGAATGTGGGTGATGTTATTGTTTAATCTCTCATCTGTTAGTATTAGTAGGGTACCCTACAGTTACAGCAGTTTCCGTATTTAAATACTCCTTTTACTCAGCTGACTTACGTGAAATGATGGCTATAACCGAGTTATAGTGGAGATTGTGTTGGCCACCGCAGCGTCCATCCCGTCCTTCCTTTATTGTGTAGCTGCAATGTGATTTGAGTTTTGTCATCCTCTCTCCAGCTCTAGGGGTGAGCCCTGATTGTTCCAAGGCAATCAGAGCAATCCGATGTTTATTTTGCCACAGTGACCCTTTCTTGGATGGCTGAGTGATCCAGACAGAAACCAGTCCACACATGGCTCCAGACTCCAGGGTTTGGATCAGAAGTTAGTTAGCATCTCATGAAGAAGGAGTTGATTAGAATCAAACTTGGAACTTTTTGATGACTGCAAGAAAAGAAGAGACGTAAACGAGGTAGAATATACCCAGCAGTGCCATATTCTTCCAGGATGAAGCTGGCACACCGGGAAGTACAGAGCCTAGAGAATCAATCACAAGGAAGTAGAGTGTGAACCTTGATCAAGTCATGCCTAAAGTTTGTCCTCCTGGGATCTCAGGTTCATAAATTAATAAACTACCTGGATTGATTTTTGGTTTTATTATTTGCAACCAAAAAGCATCACAGCTGTTATAAGAAGGTATATAGCCATTTTGGTGTACTTTCATAAGAATAATAATGGTATCTTATCTTGGGTGAGGAACTTTGGGATTTGTTTTCAAGAATTTACCTGTTTCTTCATTAATATTTACAGTGGTTGGTGCACAGCAGTCCATAGTTTTGTGATTATCCTTGCTTCAAAAAGAAATTGTTATACAGAGAAATTAAGCACTTTGTTGCAATTTAATCCATAATTATGTAGAATTAAGAAATTAGAGAAGAGATGTACAGGAAAATAGAGGGGAAGAGTTGAAACACACACAGTAATTTAAATGGGAAAAAAAAAAAGCTTCTCTTGTTACCAAATTAAAGAAAAGCATCTGGGTTAGATCTTAAAGTTGGAGAGAGAAATTTATGTCTTTAGTCTTGTTTTAATACCTCGAACTCCACATTAATTAAGTCCTTTCGAAGCTTAATATATTGAAGTGAGAAGGAACACACAGAGTCCTAGCTGAAAGCTGGATGCAAAGGAGGATTACCAGTAGAATGATAAGATGATAAGCTTATTATTAATATCTTTTTTATTATTCCAATTTTTTGGATTTGTCACGTTCATGTATTATGAATGAATAAGAATGAACAGTACCTTTTTTTTTTTCTAGTAATCAGTTATCTTATTGTAAGTTATTTAAGGAATCCTGGCACACAGTGGCTTTCCTGCCCAGTTTGGGGGTCTAATCCAGGGGCCTGTTTCTCTAGGATGAACCTGGACCAGGGACTGTAGCTACCACCTACCACCAGGTCAGCTTCTAGTTTTTATTTTCAGCGCATGACTAGAGGCACAAAGCTGCACTGGGTGAGTCATTAGCTGATGGTCATTCCGTTGCTAGAATTTTCCATCCTGCAAAAGTCAAAATTAGAGTGCTTGAGAGTCCCAAGAGATTTCAGAATGAGTTTCCAATCAAAGCTCAGCATCTATGTGGATTAAGAAGAAGGGAGGTACTCTCCAGAGTACTAAAACATGGACAGTTTGAGACAAGCAGATATGTGGCATTGTTGGTCTTTTTTCTTAGTTACAAAATGTTGAGCATCTGTTTGCCGCTGACATCATATTGCCTCCTTACTAAGTCTAGCCCTTTATATTATTTCCTCATTTATATTAAGCAGCCTTGTATTTTATGGTTGGTTGTTCAGATTTTCATGAGACAAACTGGGTTATTTAAGGTATTTTTCTTCACTTTAGTACCTCTAAAGTAGAAGGCATTAAAATTTTAAAGACATTAAGACCTTTCATGTTTGGTTATATGTAATATTGAATCGTCATACTAATATTGATTAAAAATAGTTTCCAGACAAAGTACCAAGTCATCTATTGTGTTCAATGACATTTACCACCTATATAATTTAAGCCCTGAAAGAGACTGGTATTTACATATAAAAGCTTGTGATCAAATTCCTGTATTATTCTCCAAATAATGCAGACACTGTAACTCTTATTTCTGACCTTTACCAAAAAGATTTCATTGTTTTATTGCTCAAGACTGTAGAAGTATTCTGGGGTCTGGTTTTCCTTAATTCAACCTTCTTTTAAAAATTGAAGTATAGTTGATTTACAATTTTCAAGATATACAGCAAAGTGATTTAGTTATACAAATATAGGTATATATTGTATATTTATATATGTATATATATTAATATATAGACAGATATTATTCTTTTTCAGATTTTTAAAAAATTTTTATTTTATCTTGGGGTATAATTGGTTTACAATGTTGTGTTAGCTTCAGGTATACAGCAAAGTGATTCAGTTATACATATACAAATATCTATTCTTTTTCAAACTCTTTTCCCATTTAGGTTATTACAGAATATTGAGCAGAGTGCCCCGTGCTATACAGCAGGTCCTTGTAGATTATCTATTTTATATATAGTAGTGTGTATATATTAATCCCAAACTCCTAATTTCTCACCCCCTTTCCTCTTGGGTAACCATAAATTTGTTTTCTAAGTCTGTGTATTTTATTTTTTAAATTGAGGTATAGTTGAATTATAATATTATATTAGTCTCAAGTATACAACATAGTGATTCAAAGTTTTTATAGATTATACTCTGTTTATAGTTATTATTAAAAATGTACATTTCTTTTCATCCAGCAATCTCATTGTAAGCAACTTTTCTTGTGCACATACATGGAGACATTTTCCAATACACATGTACAAGATATTTATTGAACATAGTTTGTTAAAGAAAGCAGTAAAGATGATAAATAGAAATGTCCATCAGTGGGTGAATGGGAAAATAAGTTTAATCAATACACGTTGTAGAATCCTTTCTAATCATTAAGAAGAAAAAAAGTAGATCTATATGTACTTAAAATACACACATAAATATTCAGAATATGTATATATATATATATATATATGTTTTCTGTTTGTTTGTTTTGTTTTGTTTTTTGGTGGAATGAATGCTGTAACTACTGCTTAAGAATAAAAGAGAAGAGAGGGCAGACAGCAGAAGCAAGAAGAACTACAATCCTGCAGCCTGTGAAAACAAAACCACATTCATAGAAAGATAGACAAGATGAAAAGGCAGAGGGCTATGTACCAGATGAAGGAACAAGATAAAACCACAGAAAAACAACTAAATGAAGTGGAGATGGGCAAACTTCCAGAACAAGAATTCAGAATAATGATAGTGAAGATGATCCAGGACCTCGGAAATAGAATGCAGGCAAAGATCAAGAAGATGCAAGAAATGTTTAACAAAGACCTAGAAGAATTAAAGAACAAACAAACAGAGATGAACAATACAATAATCGAAATGAAAAATACACTAGAAAGGATCAACAGCAGAATAAATGAGGCAGAAGAACAGATAAGTGGCCTGAAAGACAGAATGGTGGAATTCACTGCTGTGGAACAGAATAAAGAAAAAAAAGAATGAAAAGAAATGAAGACAGCCTAAGAGACCTCTGGGACCACATTAAATACAACAACATTCTCATTATAGGGGTCCCAGAAGGAGAAGAGAGAGAGAAAGACCAGAGAAAATATTTGAAGAGATTATAGTCGAAAACTTCCCTAACACGGGAAAGAAAATAGCCACCCAAGTCCAGGAAGCACAGAGAGACCCATACAGTATAAACCCAAGGAGAAACATGCCGAGACACATAGTAATCAAACTGGCAAAATTTAAAGACAAAGAAAAATTATTGAAAGCAGCAAGGGAAAAATGGCAAAAAACATACAAGGGAACTCCCATAAGGTTAACAGCTGATTTCTCAGCAGAAACTCTACAAAGCCAGAAGGGAGTGGCATGATATACTTAAATAATAGTGGGGGACTTTAACACCTCACTTACACCAGTGGACAGATCATCCAAACAGAAAATTAATAAGGAAACAGAAGCTTTAAATGACACAATAGACCAGATAGATTGAATTGATATTTATAGGACATTCCATCCAAATACAGCAGATCATGCTTTCTTCTCAAGTGCGCACGGAACATTCTCCAGGATAGATCATATCTTGGGTCACAAATCAAGCCTCAGTAAATTTAAGAAAATTGAAATCATGTCAAGTATCTTTTCTGACCACAATGCTATGAGATTAGAAATCAATTACTGGGAAAAAAAACATAAAAAACACAAACACATGGAGGCTAAGCAATAAGTTACTAAATAACCAAATGACCACTGAAGAAATCAAAGAGGAAATCAAAAAATACCTAGAGACAATTGAAGGGTGTGGAGAAAAGGGAAACCTCTTACACTGTTGGTGGGAATGTAAATGGATTCAGCCACTATGAAGAACAGCATGGAGGTTCCTCAAAAAACTAAAAATAGAATTACCATACGATCCAGCAATCCCACTACTGGGCATATACCAAGAGAAAGCCATAATTCAAAAAGACACATGCACCCCAATGTTCATTGCAGCACTATTTACAATAGCCAGGTCATGGAAGCAACCTAAACACCCATCGACAGACAAATGGTTAAAGAAGATGTGGTACACATATACAATGTAATATTACTCAGCCATAAAAAGGAACGAAATTGGGTCATTTGTAGAGACATGGATGGATCTAGAGACTGTCATACAGAGTGAAGTAAGTCAGAAAGAGAAAAACAAATATCGTAATTAACGCATATATTTGGAACCTAGAAAAATGGTACAGATGAACTGGTTTGCAGGGCAGAAATTGAGACACAGATGTAGAGAACAAACGTATGAACACCAAGGGGGGAATGTGGCGGGGGGTGGTGGTGGTGGTGTGATGAATTGGGAGATTGGGATTGACATGTATACACTGATGTGTATAAAATGGATGACTAATAAGAACCTGCTGTATAAAAAAATAAATTAAATTAAATTTAAAAAAAAGAATAAAAGAGAAGTTTCTAATTGATGAGCATTTATCACCCAAGTCACCACTTTCCCTGGCCAATCTTTGCTGTAAATATCCTGGATTTAGTGGGCCATGTTGCTGTTCCACCCAGATTTCTGGTATACCCTTCTCTGTCTTCTATGAGGGTTGGTAGCGTGCCCTGAGATCTGCTTTCAGTGGCCGGGATCCCTCTTCAGAGAACTGCCCTGGGGCCTCTGGAGCTGATTTACCAGCAGATGCAGCGAGCAGAAGTGCCTGGAAGCTTCCTATTCTTCGCCCTGACTGCAGGTAAACAATGTTGAGTAGGAGAGTTTACGAAAGCCCAGCCTCCTTACCTGTGGTTGGAACACCTCTGAGGTGTCACTTTCATTCCCGTTGGTTGACGGAATCAGGCTGAAGCCTACCCAAGCAGTGGGACTCATACCTGTGTTCCCCTCAATGCTTGGCCTCCCCTTTTTACTTTGACCTGCTTCCCCCATCTCCTTACCCATCTCCCCCAGGAGTCCCTCCTTAAGGAATCACTTGCAAGTGAATCCTGGTCTCAGCGTGTGCTTCTGGGGAACCAGGCCTAAGGCACTATCCACTCACATGCTGGCGTCATTCAAGGGCTCCTTAATGCTATTCTGCCTTCTCTAAAATATGGCAAGACCTTGGGCAATCCCAGATTTCTCTCTTAAATTATTTAAAACGAGAAAACAAAAGTAGTCAATTCATAGGAGACAGTCAGTGCAACTCAATCTTTAAAGATATATGAACATTATTACCTACCAAGACAAGTTCCAACTTTAGATGTTGGCTTTTTCGTGATATGATGCCAAGTTCCCATGAAACGATAATACGATAGGACTGCTCAGACCAGGATATTGGCCTCATGCCTTCCTTTCTTGAATTGCTCAGCCAGTGTATCTAAGATGTAAATGCCTTAGGCCCTTTCTTTGGGCTTTCTCAGCTTTCTCTGCCAATTATGCTTTGGTTTTGTACTGTGCACCATTGTTTATCAGGAACAAGTTGAGAACATTTAGTATCAAACAAGTGCCAACCAAACTAAAGTGGATAATGGAATTCTAGGCCCTGTCCCAGCACCTCCTCTTCTCTCTCCATGGATGAGAGATGCATACGTAGGAAGAATCAATTTCGTGAGTCATTTCTGAGCTCTATCTGATGGCTATTAGTCATCACAAGTTGAAAGCATGAAATGAGACTAGATTTTAGGAAAAATAATTTTTGCTGCAGCAAGTTTAGTGGTCTCTGCTGATGTTCCTTTCTTGATTCCAAAAAGCCTTATCGTAATCATATTTGATAGAATACAAGCTAGCACAAGAGCTTGCTGCCTATAAATCATGCTTGAGACTAAGCCAAATACATAATTAAAGTATTTCCATTCTATGGGATTTCCATTCCATGGAAAATTTCTTTTCCATGGAATTTGTGATTTGGGGTGTATTACGTTCACTACAGAAATTGTAGTGTACACAAATTGTACACTGTAACACTGATTGTCAGTTCCCACCTATTTTTTCAAGAGAATTCCTTCTCTTCAGGAGAAGAATTTCCCCAAAGGTTAAAGTATGCAATCTTATGAGTTTTGAAAAAGGCTTACACTCCTGCAACCATAACCTTATCAAGATAGGATGTTACTACTTCTGGAAAATTCCCCCACTCCTCTTTTCGGAGAGTTACCACCCCTCCTCACAACCAGAGGCAACCAATGTTATGTTTGTTTGTTTGTTTGTTTGTTTTGCTTGTTGTTTCTACCACTAATTCGCTTTTCCTGTTCTAGAACTGCAAATCAATGGACTTCTAGTCCATTTTGTGTCTAGTATTCTCTTAGCATAATCTCTGGGAGAGTCGTCTATGCTGTTGAATGCAGCAGTAGTTTGTTTCTTTTTATTGTCGAGGAATTTTCCACTGAATGAATATAGTAACATTTGTTGATGCGATGTGTTGTTGATGGGCGTCAGGCTGTGAAGAGCGTTTGGCTTTCAAGAATAAGGCTGCTGTGAACAGTTATTGTGCACGTGTGTTTTCATTTCTCTTGGGTAAACATGTAGGGATGCAATTGCTGGGTCACGTTGTAAGTGCATACTTAACTGTATAAGAAATGTCCAAGTCTTTCTCCAAGTTGATTCTACCATTTTACATTCCTACCAGCCATGTATAAAAGTTCTGGTTGCTCCCAGCATAGCATAAGATGTTGTCAGGATTTCCATTTTAGCAACTCTCATCAGTGCGTGGTGGTATTTCACCGTGGTTTTAATTTGTATTTCTCTGATAACCAATGATTTTGGGTCCTTCCTAAGTGCCTTTTAGCTATTCATACATAGTATTCTTTTTGAAATATCTGTTA
Source organism: Physeter macrocephalus (assembly GCF_002837175.3). NCBI lineage: Eukaryota > Metazoa > Chordata > Mammalia > Artiodactyla > Physeteridae > Physeter > Physeter macrocephalus. The sequence goes on along the minus strand of NC_041222.1, from coordinate 101,512,181 downwards.
GCCCACTTAAAAATGGAATATTTTGTCTTGTTAATTATTGGGTTGTAGGAGTTCTTTATATAGATTAGATACCATATTTTTTTCAGTTTGGGCTTTTATAAATATGTTTACACATTCTGTGGCTCGCTGGTTCATTTTGTTAATAGAATCTTTTGATGAAAAGATTTTAATTTTGATAAAGTCTATTAATCATTTTTTGCTTGATGGTTATTACTTCTTATGCCATACTTAAGAAATCTGCATCTACCCACAGATCAAAAAGACATTCTCCTATGGTTTCTTCCAGATTTGTCCAACCTGGCTAACCACTGGGAGGAGGGAAACTGAGGCAAGAGGCAGATACCTGGGTCTGGAGAGGGGTAGGTTTAGCCCAGTCCCCAAACACCCCTACTCCAAGCTATGAAGCCTTCCTCCTGAAGGCTTGAGGTATGCAGTGGACAGGAGCCAAGTCGCCTGGAGTGGGACACAGCCCATGCCCCTTCCGGGGTGTTGCTCTTTCCCCCCATATTGCGAGGACCCCCTTCTGCCTGAGAGCTTGCTCTTTGGAGAGTGCTGGGCCCAAAGTGGCCACGGTCAAGTCAAGTGCTCCTGCCCCACTGGCCTAGTTACAGGGACCTTGCTTGGGGGGAGGAGAGCCATGCCCCTCCGGATTTGTTACTATTTTGCCTTCTTAGCACCTGCCAATAAAGGCCATCTACCCTGGAAAAAGGCATTAAAAAAATGTTTTAATACTGTCCTTAGTATTTACTCTTTGGAGTACTTTTTACATATCTTATTTCCTAACTTTCCATTGGCTGTTGTCTCAAGTTAATACAATATATGTTACGTTATATTTTCTGAGAAAAGAATTAGTGTTACTATGCTGTGCTTTAAGGAAACGGGAGAAGAACATATGTCATGATTGTTGCCGAAACTCGGCCTCTGTTCACCGGTGCCGAATAGAAACACAGAGACAGAGTTTCGGGTGAAGTAGAAAAGAGCGGCTTTTATTGCTTTGCCAGGCACAGGGGGCCACAGCGGGCTAATGTCCTCAAGACTGTATGACCAGACGCAAGAGGGAAGAGATATGGGAACATATGTATATGTATAGCTGATTCACTTTGTTGTGAAGCAGAAACTAACACACCATTGTAAAACAGTTATACTCCAATAAAGATGTTAAAAAAAAAAGAAGCGAATCCCAAGTAAGATAAAATAAATTGCAATTTGGTTCAAATCATTCCAATGCTGAAAATGAAAAAAAAAAAAAAAGACTGTATGACCCACCCTGGAGGGGGTAGTGAGGAGTTTTAGTGTTCAAGGAGCGGGGCGTGGTCAGCTTGTGGACAATTCTGGCATTGGTTGGCATCAAAGGTGAAGTTTCAACCATCATCAACTTTCTGGTTCCAACCAGTCTAGGGTCAATGTGCTTGTGGTCAGCAGTTTTCATCTGGTGGGTCGGCTTGCTGTACGAACAACTCAGGAATGTAGGTCAGGCCTTTATGCCTTTCAGGGAACTGGGAGTTCAGTGATTCTGCGATGTGGCAGATCTATAGTCTAAATTGTTGCTGGTTCCCCAGACCAACAGCTATTCTCTGTTCCTCCATCTTCACATTTCCCAGTCATCACCCCTGAGTCAGCATTTTACTTCAAAAGACAAGGACACAGGGGCTTGTACACGGTTTCATGATGACTAGGTACTAAATACCAAATCTTTTCTACTAGTGATGTCAGTTTTTTTCCCCACTAAAAATCTAGTCAAACTATTAAATGAATGGCCTTGAAAAGACTTTGATCCTAGAACTAAAATTCAAGGACTGCCAAGAGAAAATATCGCACAGGTGAGGATAACAAGATTTTACATAAAATAGACCGGGAAGAGTTCCACCTAAGAGAATGTAGACGCTCATGCTGCTGCTGAAATCTGAAAAATATTCATATTTCAAGGAAGATGCAAACCTAGGTTTCACGTGATAGGTGACCATAGTCGTAATATTGGAAACTGCAACATGGTATTTCCAAAGGCAAACCAAAGAATGGTTTTCATAGGGTCTGGGAGGTCATGAACGTTCACTGAGAATTTGTCAGCATTATATAATAGTGACATAACCGCTTCCTTCTATTTGGAGGACACAGATATTCAAATCATTAAGCAATGTGCTCTTTAAGGAAGAAGGACTGTTTGACCCAGACTGTCACATTGCATAATTAACTAGTACTATTGTCTAAATAACTTACGTTGCATGAGAAATACCCGTCTTCCACGTTGATGCAACATGCATATTCAACAACCAAAACTACTAGAATGTAAGCACTTGAAGGTTGGGTTTCTCTTGTTTACCGCCGTGCTGTCAGTGCCAGGACAGTGTCTAGAAACTAGGAGGCACTTAATAAAATTAGTTAAAAAACAAAACAAAACAAAGAAGGCTTACACTTAGGTGCCATAGTTTTCATTGTTGTATCTCCATTACCTGGCACCTACTAGCAGTTCAGTGAATCCTTATTGAATTTACCTAAACTGCTTTCCTTGAAAGGGTGAGCTAGAAACTATAAAATTAAAATAGAAGTGTACAATAAAATGTCAGGGGTTGCTGGCCAAGAAAACCATGTTTTTATGGGTGCCTAAGTTATGAGTTTATTATGACTAGCGCTCTGAACTTACTTATCCTATTGATGCTTTTTAATAATTATTGAACCCAAGCATCGTTAATAAAGGCCTGCTTATTGGTACTCTGAAATTATGCTGTTGACGGTGACGCCACAACTATACACCTAGTAAGATCGATGTTTTTATATTTGATTTGCTATGCTGTGGATTTTGAGGGGTCTCTTCCACTCTTGTGGTTGCATAAACCATACACGAGCTGATTATTCTACAACCTGTATCTTCAATTTTCACTTCTCTCAAGCTCCAGACTCATGAGTCTTATAGACAAATAGACGTGTTCACTTCCATTCTTCAGGAAACACATCAGATGAGCCCGATACGGAATTTGCTCTCTTCCTCCAAAGTGGTCTCCAAGGTCTAGCGTCCCCATGCCAATTCACAGCTTCAACAATCACCCCAAGCTAGTAATTTTCAGCCTCTTTTCAATATTTCCCTCAGGATTACCCTTCACTGGGCCTGGAGTAAAGCCTATTAACATGAGTAACATGGTGCAGAGCAAAGCGAGGAGATGTCAGACGTGGGAGCTGATAACTGCTTGGATCCTCTCCAATTTAACCTTGACTCCTTAAAAATCTCTCTTGGAGGGGCGATCAATATCTGACTTGATTTAGTTGCCAGATATAGTCGGCAGTTAGTGAAGGACTGTGTTTAATAGTCAATTGTAAAACACTTAATTAACAAAGAAGAAAATCTCTAAATTCTTTTCTGATCTGTGGGTTTGTTACCGAACAAAACTTGGGTCTGCTCAGCCCATGCACAGTAAAGCCAAGCTACCGACACTGGGTTGTGATGAAGGAAAGTGCAGCGTTTATTTTAAGGCACCACGCAGGGAGTCCAGGACCACTACTGCTCAAAAAGCCCGAACTCCCCGATGGGTTTTCAGCAAAGCATTTTTCAAGGCCAGGTGAGGGAGGGGAGTCCCAGGGTGTGTGATCAGCTTGTGCACAAGTCTCTGATTGGTTGGTGGTGAGGTAACAAGGTGGTGTCACAGGGGTTAACAATCCTTAGGCTCCAGTAGGTCTGGGGGCTATGTGTTCATGGTCATCAAGTAGTTAATCTCTTCCATTTGGTGGAGGGTTTAGCATCTGAAAAACAACTCAGGAAATGTACATCAAATACTATTACCTGGACCTACAGCAGAACCGATGGGGAAGGGTCTGTCCTGGAAAATCCCCATAGGGTCCTGCTCAGACACAGGTTTTGGACTGTCTTTTGCAGTTTCCTCCCACCTGATGATGGAGTCCTCTCATCCTGAGGACCATAGCTTCTTTCCTCTAACTGCTGAAATCCGGCCGTCCCTTCAAGGCTTACGCAACTCTGTCAAGAAGCCTTACTGAATTATTCAAATCTTCCCTAGGACTTCTATGCCACAGGGCATCTCTACCACTTAAAAGGCACCTATCATACACCACTTCTTGTTCAAGTTATTAGGAAACATTCTTGGACATTAGGCTCCTGAATGCAGGGTTATGACGTGTGTACTCTGGGTACCCCGTGGCTGCAGAAAAATAATTTACACAAAATAAGCATGTATTCAAGGAACTGAGCAGTTTTGTTTTTGTGTTTTACCAGGGATGGCTGGAGGGTTTTGTTTCGCTGTGGTTATAGCCTCTTTTTCCTTGCATGTTCCTTTCCGTAAGTTCTGGCCTGGATTTATTTGTGCGGTAGCTTGCAAGATGAGTGCCACAGAGCGAAGGGAAGCTGACAGACACAGGTTCTAAAACTGGACCTTAGCCTAATGGTCTGTCCTCAGACAGATGGAGCTGCGGGGTCACAGTTAAGAGAACTGTGACAAAAATTCTCTCCTTGACCAAACTCTCATGTGACTTCTGGAAACCGAAGACTGTGTCCCTGGGATGGCCCAGCCCCCCTGGAGCTCCTGTCTGGAAAAGCTCAAGGCCACCAAAACAATTTACCATTTGTTCCAGCTCACACCTGAGGATAGACTCCCCCACATCTCTGTCTTAGAGCACTCATTAACAGGAACAAACAAACTTACTACTGTAAATTCTTCCTCTGTCCCTTTGGGATGTATATGTATCCCCTACAACCAAGGGTGTCTTTTTCAGGGACATGAAAGCCATTCCTTTGAAATGTAATCATCAGGAAGGATGGGGCCCCTGTCTCCTATTCTCTGTGGGAGGACAGAATCTTAACTTCAATAAGTGCTAGCTGGAAGGCACAGCTGGCCTCGTGGCAGCCTTGACCTTGACCCCTTACACCGTTTTTTGTAATGTTTCACTTCCCTGACTGTGCTTGGGCCTCGGCTCACCACGCCTTCCACTCCCCCACTCTTCCTTTAAGGCCCCCAGTCACCCCCTCACCAATCCAAGGAGGGCTAAGCTTACTCTGCACTCTTTCCTACTACAGGAAGTATCACTAAACAAAACGCTTTTACCACCTTGAACTAGTATCCAGCTTTATCTCTGACAGACAGCTGTTGTGTCGTGGAAAACATTTTGCTGAATTGCTGTGTATTCTTAACGGTACGATCCACTGAGAGAGATCCTCCCTTTTGCCCTCTATTTATTTCATGGTCCTTTGCATATACAAGTGTCTACGATTACCACAGTTTTAAATCTGTCCTGTCATCCAGACATTACTAGTCTAGTTAAACTTTCTAGTTATGGATTTGCAGAACTCTGAACTATTGGACGTAAAAATACTTTCTCTCCCATTGGGTGATCAGCAGGACCCCCGACTGACATTTATCAAGTTGTTCTGCACATGGTTTTAAGGTCTGTAAATACTTCCTAGTTTTGAAGCCAATTGTTTAAATGTTCAGACTGTGCAGGTCATTTATGGTAGTTACAGGGTAGTTAGGCTGACTATTTCATCTCTAAAACCCAATGAGAAACTATGGCTAAATGTAATAAACTGAGATTTGTTCGGCCAACATATAAATACGTGCGTTTTGCAATTTTTAATAATATGATCCAAGCAGAATATTTATGTAGTATGTATGTAAGTCTTCACATTTGAGTGTGTTTTGTTTTGGTAAGGAGGTAAGCGGAATAGAACTTTTAAGTTTTAGGATTTACCGTAATAACAGATATTATTTATTATTTACATACTAGGAGTCAGAAACTTTATGTAGTTTATATTTAATCGTTACAACAGAACTGCATGGTAGGCAATACTTTTCCAACTTCAGAATGAAGGAAGTGAGACTCAGAAAGCCTGTGTAATATGGAATGTAAACCTCAATCTGTGTTATTCCTAAATCTGTGCTCTTTCTACTATACCATGCTCCCTCCGGACTCATACACAGTTGATAGTTTGGAAAAGAAAGAAGTTTTTGCTGAACTATTCTCACGAATTTGGTCCAGAGTCAACAACACTGCAAAACTGTAAAGGGAAATCCCTGACTGAAACTTGGAGACCAAAGAAATGAGAATTTATGGGCTGTTTCTTAACAAATAGAGCCAAAATAATTTTAAAAATAATTTAACTGCGTTCTATGATGACTTTTGTTTACTCCAAATTTAGAGTTCCAGGGGACCGTGGAGAAAGGTGAAAACTTGGCTGTTTTGCAAACTTAGAATGAATACGTTGTATACTATTTTTTTTTCATGTTGCAAAGAACTTTCCTAGGAGGTGTGTTAAAATTATACAAAGGAAAAAGCTGTGTGAAAGGAAATTGGAGAGAAAATACAATAAAAACAAAACTATCCTCCATAAGTAGAAGTTAAATATTCCACTTGTTAAATTTTACCCCTCTTATGGTTTGTAATTTATTTTCTTGTCAGACATGATGCTAAAGTAGAAATAACTCTCTGCCTTTTTATTTTTCTGGTGTGTTATTACTTTTTTTGCTTCCTCTCTGACTGGCAACCCTCTGTAGTTAAACTGCACTAATATGTTGAGGGAAATTATGACAATAAAATTAGTTTGCCTATTTGATATAATAAGTGGTCCCTATCCAAAGAATTTCTAGCCTTATGAATAAAATAAGTATTGCAGCAGGGTTTGCTATAACTCTATAAGGCTAAGTGTGACATAAGCACTTTTTCAATCAGGAACTGAATTTCATATCTCTGAAGGTTTCTAAATTACCACTAGACAGGGCTTAATTTTAAGGATCAGATTAAATTTAGAATCCATAGTAAGAACTCTTTTAGACTTTAGAATTCAACATAATTCTACACAATTGTGGAATTTCTCATTTTGGCTTTGTTTTTCCTCTACCCATCTTGGGTTCATTGCCTGGAGCCCTATACATTAAACTGGCAAAAAACAGATGACCAGGCTTCCCTGGTGGCACAGTGGTTGAGAATCCGCCTGCCGATGCAGGGGACACGGGTTCGCGCCCCGGTCCGGGAGGATCCCACATGCCGCGGAGCGCCTGGGCCCGTGAGCCATGGCCGCTGCGCCTGCGCGTCCGGAGCCCGTGCTCCGCAGCGGGAGAGGCCACAACAGTCAGAGCATAAAATTGTGCTCATGTTTTTTCTTGGTCATCTGTTTTTTGGGGGTTTTTTTGCGGTACGCCGGCCTATCACTGTTGTGGCCTCCCTTGTTAAGGAGCACAGGCTCCGGACGCGCAGGCTCAGCGGCCATGGCTCACGGGCCCAGCCGCTCCGCGGCATGTGGGATCTTCCTGGACCGGGGCATGAACCCGTGTCCCCTGCATCGGCAGGCGGACTCTCAACCACTGCGCCATCAGGGAAGCCCCATGAACACAATTTTATTAACGTGCATCACGCATGTACACATGAGAGTACTCAGTGATGAGTAACACAAAGGGTTGGTGAGAAGTTGGCTTTGTACACCATCCAAAGCTACAGAAAGGGAAAGAGGTTTTGAGGGTTGGGAATTCTGAGTGAGGGACACAAGTTATGGGAATGTGCCCAGGAAAAGTACGGTAAACAAGGGTTGTTTAGCATTTTTAAGACAGGTTTAAGTCAGAGATTTCTCCACTGATGAGTTGAGTCCTCTTCTTCCTGGTACAGGAGAGGAGTACAGCTTTACAAATGGAAATTTCCTTTACAAAAGGAAAACTTGTGCCCAATTTTTAGAGCTTTTCCCGGATTTGCTGGTTCTCATTGGCTTTTAGCTCAAAATCATCTATATGTTAAAGAGGCATATTTTGCAGTGGCATATTCTGGTACCCTTTATGGTAATGTCTTTAAATATCCCTTTTGTCTTTCAACATTTGGTCCACAGAATGATCTTAGTATCCCCAACTATTTAAGAATAAATCCTTAAATAGTTATTATTATTATTTTTCATTTGGACACAACAGTAGAATTTCACAATCTCAGAAACAAACAAACAAATTTTTTGGTTGTTAGGGAATAATCTCTTTCAATAATCCAGAAAATCCAAATTCGTTGTTGTGTTTTCTTTCTGCGCATAAAGGATGGGGCTAATGAGAGGGCCTCGTACCCATCAATGTTTTTTATGGTATTGGATTCACGAGGCGTCATGGCAGCTTGGATTTGGACGTGTAGCTTTGATTTGAGACAAAAAATACAACTGCAATGTTTTTGCTGCTTTTCCAATAAAAATTTTTCCACTTTATTGTTAATAAAAAAGCTTCTGCTTAGTTTCAGTGTTCTTCATCTAATGCTTTTTTAGTTTCTCATGCTTTATATCTTCTTATTGTATTTTTTAATCAACATTTAAAGTGAAATTGTATGGTTAATGCTGCAAAGACCCAAAAAGCTTAAATAATTTTCACTGCCAAGAAGGTTGGTTTTTTTCAGTCTTGTTTTCTCCCTCTGTCTCTCCATTCTTCTTTTGCTCACTTCTTTCCTTCCTTGCTTCATTCCTTCCGCCATCTTGACACTTTTTTTTTTTTTTTTTTTTTTTTTTTTTTTTGTGGTACGCGGGCCTCCCTCTGTTGTGGCGTCTCCCGTTGCGGAGCACAGGCTCCGGATGCGCAGGCTCAGCGGCCATGGCTCACGGGCCCAGCAGCTCCGCGGCACGTGGGATCCTCCCACACCGGGGGGCGAACCCGGTTCCCCTGCATCGGCAGGCGGACGCGCAACCACTGCGCCACCAGGGAAGCCCGACACTTTTTAAAATATATTTCAAATACATTGAATATTAGCATCTTCTGGGCTTTTGACTCCCCCCCCGCCGCCTAAGGAATCTAATTTCTTCCTGAAGACTTCTTCCAGTTGTCCTATTTCTCATCGCTCTGTTATTCAGCACACGTTACAACTAAAAGAAGTCAGAATTAGAATTGTATGTGATGTAAATCAGCTAGGTCCTCTAATTTGATTACTTAAAATATTCTCGTTTATCTCTGCCCTTCAAATCTTTTCCCTCCTGCCCTTGACCCTATTCTACTTTTCTTGCCCCTTATGAAGTTGGATATAAACACAATTTAAAGAAGGCAACTAGGTGTTACTGAAATCCAAATTAGGAAGCACAGATATTTTTAATAAACTTTCTCATTGTTGTGGTTTTTCAAACATGGAAACAAGCCCTGGTCTGAAAGCCCCAGTTTGGCAGTACTGGGGGCAGCAGGCCTCTGGGACTCTGGGCTACAGTTTCCACGGGAATGTGTGCCCATCAATTCCTAGTCTATCCATTTCAGACTGTGACTTCTTACACTTAATAGAACAGAAAAAGTAATTAGAGATGAGAAGGAGCGGGAAAAGAGGACAATGATAAGAGAGATCAGGGTTAAATCGGGTCTTGAGGGAGGACACCGTGTGGAGGTCAATAGTCTGAACTCTGTTTATCAGAATTCTATGAACATTTTCTACCTTTCTTACTTCTTCTTTCTCAGCCTTTGAGGAATGATGTCATTTGTTTCCAGTGTGTTATATAAGCCTTCTTCACATACATATTTTATTTCTTCTTTTTTCCGATACTTATTTTTGGATTTTATTCAAATATACATATTTGACTTTATGTTTTCATACTTCATACAAATACAGTTTTATAAACCACAAAGGAATAAATTTTAGTCATATCAAGTGACTATGCAGGTGGGAAATACCTAGACACCTAACTGGGGCCTTTAAGGACCTTCAAAATCTGATCTACACCAACCTGGTCATCTTCCCAATTCCCTTACAGAGAAACTTACTATCTGTTTGAGGAGACAGATATAAATACAAATAGAAGATAGAGATTAATTTAACTCAGACTGACTAAGAAAAAGAAGTGATACTTGAATTGGGCTTTAAGGGATGACTGAAATTTCAGTAAGTCTTGGTGGATCAGTCCTATCCCAGCTATAAGAAACAATATGAACAAATTTCTGTATGATGTTTTGGCAAGTTTCCTGGTATGATACCAAGTTTCCTGGTATGATTCGTCTCCAGGGTTGTTGCAGTGGTTTGGGGTTAGTCATAGAGAGCCTTGAAAACATGCTCAGGGGTTAAGACATTATTCCATTGCTTCCAGAAAAATCATAAGGTATGTAGAGTGAGGAGAATGATAAGATTCAATCTGTACTTTAAAAAAAATTTTTTTCTTAAGCCGTACCACCTTCTAAAAGACTATGCAATTTATTTATGTACTAAGTTTATTATTTACTATCTATTTTCAAGTCCACAAGAACAGGCTATTTGGCCTGACTTTTAAAAATAAGGCTTCCAAATGGCTAGTATGTGCATGGTTCAGAGAAGATACTCAGTAAATATGTGATGAATGAAAGAACAGATACACACTTTGGGAAGTTAATTCTTGTGATAATGAGAAGGGCATGCACGTTGTCCGGGGGATTCTGCTTTTATTCAGTCTGCAACTTGACTGGTTCACTTACTCACGCTTTTTTTTTTTTTCTTTTTCTCCCCCCCACCATTTTTTTTTTAACATCTTTATTAGAGTATAATTGCTTTACAATGGTGTGTTAGTTTCT
>NC_041222.1:101449602-101501295 GCF_002837175.3 Physeter macrocephalus | reverse complement strand
CAATGTTCATTGCAGCTCTATTTACAATATCCAGGACATGGAAGCAAATTAAGTGTCCATTGACAGATGAATGGATAAAGAAGATGTGGCACAGATATGCAATGGAATATTTCTCACTTACTCACTCTTAAAGTCATATCCTGTATTTCCTTCTTGCTAATCCTCTCCCTTTTACCTATAGGGTATTTTCTGTGGCCCAACCCTTCTGTTCACCTATTTGAATCTCACCCAGGAAAAGGAATAGAGTGAACATTGTACACCTGGGTCCAAAGTTTTTTTTTTTTTTTTTTTTGCTTACTTAGGGCTGTTACCTCACCTACGTGTAAAATGTGCATAAAAATACTGCTTCAGAGAATTGCTATGAGACTAAAATGAGAAGACTTATAAAATTCCTAGGAAAGTAACCGACATATTATAGAGGCTCACTAAACGTTAGTTTCCTTAACTTTCCGTTCTTCAAGAACTCAAGTTTCTCGCAGGTCCTTAAAGTCTTTTCTGACCACCAGAGATCATGGCGCGGGCTCTCAGTGCTGAAGTACCTCCTTCCTCACACATTCGGTGATGATGTCACTTGGTTAGCATCTGGACTCTCTTTTTGACGCAGAGCCCTGCATGGCCATGTATTCTAGCTGTTTCTGAATGTACGTGGCTTCAAAGTGTTACCACATCTGATTATTCTTTATCGTCAACTAGAGCTACTAGCACATAACCTCACGTGCAATGAAAGTTCATATTTTTGTGTTTGCCCGCATTGCACTACTTTGTATTTAATCTTCCCCACATTTTATTCTTTCAGTATTATTTACTGAGACCCTGTTGTCTAGGCAATGGGGAGAAAACATTTTCTCTACCTCACAAAATTTACAATATCATAGAGTGAAGTTTTATTTTACAGCAACTTACTCCTACTAATAAAGTAACTGCTTTGTATTATTTGCAAAGGATTCTCTGGAGTGCATGCCATGAAATTTCAATAAACTTGAACATTGCTGGGTTTTTACCTGAAGGACAACACAAGAGAGTTGGGTTGTGCTCTTATCAATTTTTCTTGCATCTATTTGCTGCCATACCATAAGTTCATTCTCTAAGTCTGCGAGTCTGTTTTGTAAATAAGTTCATTTGTATCATTTATTTTTTGGTTTCCACATATAAGCGATATCATATGATATTTGTCCTTCTCTGTCTGACTTACTTCACTCAGTATGACAATCTCTAGGTCCATCCATGTTGCTGCAAATGGCATTATTTCATTCTTTCTAATGGCTGAGTAATATTCCATTGTATATACGTACCACATCTTCTTTATCCATTCATCTCTTGAGGGACATTTAAGTTGCTTCCATTATTGGAATATTAATAGTCAATTTGCCCAGAAACTGGGCTTTGTTGTATTTTGGGGAGATTAAAGTGTTTAGAAAATCCTTCTTTTGGCAAAGCTATTTATTTAAGTCTATAGGCTTATTGGGGTCTCAAAAATCTTAAATCTCAATATCTGAATATTGACAACACTTTCTTTTTTTTTTTTTTGCGGCCTCTCACTGCTGCGGCCTCTCCCGTTGCGGAGCACAGGCTCCGGACGCGCAGGCTCAGCGGCCGTGGCTCACGGGCCCAGCCGCTCCACGGCACGTGGGATCTTCCCGGACCGGGGCACGAACCCGGTTCCCCTGCATCGGCAGGCGGACTCTCAACCACTGCGCCACCAGGGAAGCCCCGACAACACTTTCTTTACATTTTCTTTTTTTATCACCAATCCTGAGCCACCTTGAGGCAAAAGCATGCCTTTGGTAGAATGGAGATGAGGTGGGTAGAAGGAAACACAAAGGAGAAAAAGCACCTTCATCCCGTCCTATACATATGACCAAGCTGCGCTGGGGAGGCGGCCGTGCTGCGAGGGAAGGGGCAAGGTCCCAGGGTCTTCATCTTTTGATAACAGAGGTGAAAGTTCACTGGGGAGCTCTAGGGTGGAACTTTTAGCAGGAAAAACTTCAAAACCAGGAAGGGCTTGGTGCTGCCATAAAGCAGAGCAAGAAAAGTCAACCATGAAAAGGAAGCATTAAATCCAGCTGAGAAGGGAAGGAAGTGCAATGTCACAGCAGAAGTACTGAAGGCACCCAAGACTTCCCTGAATATTTTAGCTTCCTTTACAACCAGTGACATTACTCATGTGTTTCTCTATGTTGCATCTGCGGAGGGACTTATGAGAGAGAATAATTAGATGTATGGTATTCCTTAAGGATGGTAGGACGCTAGGTATACATTGCTAGTTGGGATGATGTTTCTTGTGGTCTTTATATAAAGAAAGTAGGTCGAGAAAATTTAGATTAGGTCTTGAAACCTATAGAATGAAAGCAAACCAAATTGGCTAAGTCTTGGGCTTTTGGGCCTGATAGCCTATGCGGAAATTTACAATCAAAAGTCAAAAGGTTAAATCCATGGGGAGAAGGTATAATGATGAACACTAGATGATTGTGTTGAAAACTCTCATTTGAATACAGATCATCTGGGGATTTTGATTCCGGTTTGGTAGGTCTGGGCAGGGCCTGAGATTCTGCATTTCTCACAAGCCCCTGGGACAGCTGATGGCCTTAGTCATGGACCACCTTTGAACAAGACGCTAAAGAAGAGCTCTCAGAGAGACTTGATTGGCCTACTTGGGTGTCAAAATGGTCCTGGGGGTCCTTGGACTCGTATTTTTCCAAATAATTTTAGAATTCGCTTATGTAGTGAAGGGTGGCAGAAAATGCCACCCCAAAATATGCCACTTGGCATCAGGATAATTTTGAGTTAAAGGCACTTGAAAAACAGCAGATACCAAAGGGATGCTCTGCTCGCCTGCTTTCTGCCCAAAAGCGGGAGAGAAAACTCCACGCGAGATTTGCCTTCTCTGTACTAGGAGAAAAGAAACATTCTTATCACCAGAGATGCTGAGTTGAGCCTGAGAAAAACATGTACAAATAGGCTTTGAAAAATAACTCTTATCTTCCTTTAGCCTCCCTCTGTGTTTTAGTTACTTTTCTTCGGCTGCCACTCTTGGTTCAATCTACTAGATAAACATTTGGGTCCTGATTTTCCTATGGGGCTGTGAGGTACATGGAAATATCTGTACGCTTTTCTTCTGTGAATCTGCCATCTCAGGCCGAATCACAGACCCTAGGAGAGTCCAGGTAAAGTTTCGCACCCCCTTACAGTAGCTTCATGAAAAATTCCCTGGATATTTTGGTTGAAATTACATTAGATTTGCAGGTAAATTTGAGGAGAAATTGAGATATACATAACGTTGAATCTTCCCACACAGTATTCATGTCTTTCTCCAGTTATTTACATTTTATTTATATCCATCTATGAAATTTTATAATTTTTCTGTATAGCAGTTTTACATTTATTTCTTTTATTAAGTTTGTTCCTAGAAGCACCATGTTTGCTGCTGCTATCACCATGTTTGTTTTTATGTTAGTGCTTTTTCTTTTCTTTTTTTTTCTTTTGGCCACACTGCACAGCATGTGGGATCTTAGTTCCCGGACCAGGGATCAAACCCCCGCCCCCTGCACTGGAAGCTCAGAGTTTTAACCGCTGGACCGCCAGGGAAGTCCCATTAGTGCATTTTCTAATGGATTATTGCTGGTGTGTAAAGACACCACTCACTTCTCCATATTGATCTTTTCCCAAGATTTCATGCAGAACCCTCTTATTTGTTCTAACAGGTTGTCTATATATTTTTTTAAAACTTTTTCTGTGAAGGCAGATGTTTACAGATGACAGTTCTGTCTCTTCCTTTCTTCCCTGCTGTCTCTTATTTCTGATACTTGTTTCTTTTATTGGCAAGGAATTCCAATATGATGTTGATTTTTGTCAATCACAATAGACATTGTTGTGTGTTCTTCTCTTAATGGGTGATACAACTATTTGTTCTCAGAAAAATTAAAATTATTTCCTACCTCAGGAAACTCTCACCTACCATTTCCTCTGCCAGAGATGCTGTTTTGTCCGTATTCTTCCCAAGTCTTTCCTTTAGGTCACTCATATGCCAAAGCTGAAATCTCACCCATGAATAATTCATGATTATCTCATGAATAATGGTACAGGAACCAATGACAAGCTAAGTAACTTAAGCAATTAGGGGCAATGCATTGGCCTCAACCTGAAACATGCAGAGGTGATTGTGGGTTTAGTCGCAGCCGGGACTGGAATTGAGGGCTTCCTCTTTTTCTCTTTCACTTCTTAGACAAATTCCCTGTAGGTTGTAAACGCGACTGAGGCCAGCGTTTTAAAAGTTTAGCAGCTCCACGAGATGGGAATTTTTTTCTCTGTTAAAGTATCAGATTCTGACTGCCCTCCTTTGGGTTATGTGCTCATCCCCAAACCAATCCCTGTTATAGGGGAAAAGACACAATCTTATCTCCACGGTAGGTGGACTAGGCACCTTGGCCAACTGTCTGTCCAAAATTTCTCAGTGCCGAGAATGAATAGCTCACAGATCAGGCTGGAGAGACCAAGACATCTGAAGTCCACCAAAGTTGCTCAGAGGTAACCTTCCTGACACCCGCCCCCATCCTTTAATTCTCTCCCTAAGCCCTTCGTAACCTGTCTATCACTGATCTTGATTTGGAATTTTTTCATTTAGGCATATTTCCTGAACTAGAATGTAAGCTCCACAATGGATGGGACCCCAGCTTATTTGTTCACCGTTGCGTCTCCAGGGTATAGGCTGATGGGGGCCACATGGGAGGAATTCAATAAATATTTTGCTAAAAAGAATGACTAAACTTTAACTGTAAATATCAGGAATCTGTACTTGAGAACGATAACCTTCTAATATTTACTGAGGTGACAATACTCAATATTATAGTCTTCTTCACTTTTTTTGAAAAGAGTTGACAAGGGAAAGTGGAACATTAGCTTTTTGCTTCTCATTTTTAAGGTCTGTTGCCAGTTAGATGCCTACTTACGGCCAAGCAGAGCTATGACTCTCACCGTGAACTTGAATGAATGAAAGGCCGATCTACAAGCACAATTTATAAGTTCTCTTTTTTTCAGAACTACACCTTGCTTTTTACACATATTGATTATCAGTATGTTATTATATGTGTTCTTGTTATGTTATCTCAGTCATCTTACTTAACTTCTCTAAAAGCCTTCATTATCATGTCTGTAAAACTGGAGTCTTAATACCTACCTCCCAGGAAGATTAAATGAGAAGATATATTTTTGAAAACTAAGTACAATACTTTGCAATAGTGGGAACTAAAAAATGATCATTCTTATTGTAATTGTTTCTGGCCTTCTGGTATAGAGTGTCTTTTTTGGGCAGAATTCTTGTCAACCACGATAGAGGTGGCTGGATTCCCTTATAAACCATCTTTCATATAAAATCTTTGGCAAATATAGCATATACATAGCATTCCTGGTACAGTCCTCTGCCTCTAGGCTAACCGTTTCTTTCAATTCTCTAAAAATCATATGGCAATTTCAGTATATGTGCTGCCAAAGCAAGCACTAAAAATCGTATTGCAGAGGACACAGTGACTAAGTAGAAAAGAGAAAAAAGACATCACTGACATCATTTTCTCATAAAACGTCAGTGCTCATGGCAAGCACCTAGGCCTCAGGAACTCACCGATGTTCACGTGGGTGGTGGAGACGTGGGAGGACAGGACGCTGGGAACTGAACTTCCTGTTTCCCACTGACTATCCTAAGGTCATTCCTTCTATGTGGCTTATAAGATGTTTCCTAGGGTTATTACAGATTAATGTAGTAGATGGGTTTATCATTAAAGACATTGGCTTCCATGTAAAGTCATCTAAAACATGCCAAGTAAAAAATGTAGAAACAAGTGCAAATTGTTTCAAGCAGCAGCGATAGGCTGAACTGTCCAGATATGCTTGATGGACCTTTCCTTCTGGAAGGTCCACTCCTTCACCTGAGCCAGGTGCATTCACATTCTTGCTCCCAGATTCATGACTTAGCTTTGCCCTTCTAGAACTTTCCCAGTGAAGACACTAGAAGCAGTTGGGAAGGGGTGCTCAGCCAGAAGGGGCTGCGGGAACTCGATTTTGCAGGGATACCTTCGTGGGATGTGAAAGCCCTACAGGAAGGTGAAAGATACCTGGAACCACAGAGCCAGAGAGACAAATAGTATTGAAAGCCTGCGTTCAGAGCCAAGACCTGCAGGACAAAGGAGACAATAAGAGAAGCAGGTTAAGGTGTTCCAGTCGATTCCTTGAAACAGGTTTTGTTGTTTTATTACTTCCTCTTATGGGTAAGCCGTGGTGGTGGTGGTGGTGGTGGTGGTGTGTGTGTGTGTGTGTGTGTGTGTGTTTGTGTGTGTGTGTGTGTGTTTGGATGTGAGGGTGTTTGGATGTGGGTGTGTGCATTACAAGAACCTGGACGAGATAGACACTTATCCCAGCAGTAAGCAGATAGGTAAGTCAGACTGAAACATATAGGGAACTATCAGTCATTAAAACCTCAGTCATTGATGCTTGATGTACTTGCTGTCTGATTTTCCAAAGTTTTGTAGATTTCCTATTTTTCTCTTTATTTATTTATTTACTTTTCCCTTTATTTCTGTATATCTGCTTGGATACTTTCCTACCGCATGTTTGAGTGTTTGACGTATCTTCCAGGGACCAATTTCATTTTGCATGTATTTTCTCTTGGTTTCTTCTTGTCCGTTCATATTATTGCCTGCTTTTCAGTTTAGTTATTTTTCTCATTTTCTTTTCTTCCCATGTTTATCCAGATATTGATTTTCTGTTCATCCTGACTTTCGATGCTGGTTTCAGCTTGTAAGTTTTGCCTGTGTGATGACTCACTTCCTGGATCGTGGGACATGGATGGGTGGATTTTTCAAGCCCTGCTGTGGGCAGCCCGAAGAAACCAAGAAGTAGTGTGTGTGTGGTCCCTGGGGTGAATGAAGAAGGAGAAGCGTCTGCTAAAGGGAGAAGGTAACTGCTTCCTCAAACCTTTGGCTCTTATATACTTTTATCCAAATCCAGCCTGGCTGATCATACTTTGTTAGAATTTGTGTACTATCCTTCCAAGTGACCTTTCTGTCGCCAGTCTTTGCAGCTCATCTGTCTATCACAAATAAGCCCTGATGATTCTTTCTTAAAACAAAGCAAGTATGTTCTTTTTTTCCCCCATGTGCTATACAGTAGGTCCTCACCAGCCATCTACTTCATACATAGTAGTATACATATGTCAGTCCCAATCTCCCAATCCATCCCCCCCCCGCCACCCCTGGTGTCCATACGTTTGTTCTCTACGTCTGTGTCTCTACTTCTGCTGTGGGGAGGGGAGTGGAGACAGGGAATGGAGAGTTAGTGTTTAAAGGGGACAGAGTTTCAGTTTAGGAAGGTGAAAACTTTGGGAGAGAGACGATGGTGAGAGTTGCACAACAATGTGAATGTACTTAGTGCCACCGAACTGCACAGTTAAATATGGTTAAAATAGTATGTTTTGTGTTGAGTCTTTTACCACAAGAAAAAAAACATTTAGAAAAAGTATGGTTCTCCTCCAATAACACTTTTTTCTTGCTTTCCATTATCTAAGAGAAAACCCTCTTATCTCTACGAAGTCCAAGCTCGATTATCAGGATCTTCACAGTTTTGCTCCAACACCATCATTCAAGCCTCACCGCCCGCTACCCATCACTCTTGTTTCCACCCTGTGGACCTAGACTCCCATCTAACAGTACTTCTCCAAACCATTTGTGTTATTTTCTGATTTTTCAACATTACATATATTCCCTTAGCCCAGGATAGTTTTCTTTTGTTTCTTCACCTCATCTTCTACAGCTCTCTTTCAAAGATCACCTCTTCTTCCCACACTGACTTTTTGAAATGCTCACTCACGTTTAATGCATTTTCTTTATACCTTCTTTGATAGTTGCTCTTACCCTCCCTCTCCTCCCTTTCACCCTTCTTTTCTTTTCCCTTTACTTCTTTCAATTGTAGGCAGAAATAATAAACAATCTGTAATACGAATAGAAAAGAGTTTTATTTGAGCCCATCTGAGGACTCTAGCCCAGAAGACAGCCTGTCAGGTAACTCTGAGGAACTGCTCCAGAAAAGCATGGTTTTCAGCACAGTGTTATATCTTCTCAGAACAAAGAATCTCAAACAAGTCAGGCATACATTTCTTCAAGGTTTCCAAAAAAAAAAAAAAAAAAAAAAACAGAACAGATCAGCACATACACAGCAAGTCAGTATGGCCTTGGCACCTGGGAAGGAAGTCTTATCACGGAAGGAGTACAAGCATTGGTGTCCCAGGAAGGGAGACATTTAATCTTTATTTTTAACATGGACATTCTTTACTTCTGGTCAATGCACCCTTTTCTTTAATAATTAAAGCAGATGTACAATGTATGTTTGATAGTCCACAAACAGGCTCTTTTAGTTAGCATAAAATTCAACTTAAATTGTGTATAAGCCAGAATGACTTCCCTAGACCTCAATATGTGAAAATTGCTTTCATCACAGCAAATGTTTTTGGAGTGTACCCTTTGTGCCAGATGGTGTGTTGAATGGAAGCCAAGGGTCCCTATCCTCAAGGAGCTCACAGTTGCAGTGCAACCTCATCGTTTATTGCTTGTGTCCCCTACTAGTTGTAAACTACTTGCAGGGCAGGAACTGACTTGTCATCACATTTTCAGTAATACTCAGTACAGCAGAGGACACAGAATAGACTCCCAGAACTGTTTCTAGAAAGAATGACCAAAGAAGTTAATGAAGTTTTTAAATAAAAAATATTTTTTCTAGCTGTATTATGCATATTTAGTATGTTTTTGTAATCTATCTGATAAAATGAACAGACAAAAACAAATACAACACTACCATTTAGGCACTGGACTGAGCTTATATGTGCGTGATCTCATTTATACTTCACAACCCTCTGAAAAATGATGTTATTATCTATAGTTGAGGAAACCAAGGCATGAATGGTCACTTGCAGATCTTGGTGGACTTCAGCGTCTGAGTTTTCAATCGTTTGCTCTCTCAACTGTCTCCAAGTTCAGTCTTCTGGTCTCTCTTTGTAATCATTGGAGCTACAGTAAAACTGTTTTTTGTCATACATATACATTAAAACTCGAATGGCCTAATATTCATTCAATGTATTATGATTTTTATGAAAGAAAACAATGTCCCCTTTCAAAAACAAAAAAGGAACATGGAATGTTATAGTACTGAACATACACTTTTGATTTTAAGTATTGAAAACAAGAGTATGTCATAAGTGGATAAACAACAAGGTTCTGCTGTGTAGCAGAGGGAACTATATTTAATATCCTGTGATAAACCATAATGGAAAAGAATATGAAAAAGAATATATACATGTGTATGACTGAATCACTTTGCTGTACAGCAGAAATTAACATAACATTGTAAATCAACTATATGTCACTAAAATAAATTTTAAAAGAGAATATGTCATAAGTTCCTTTAAGGTGTACACCAGAGTTATTGTTTGCTTAAGACAGTCTCAACTTGGTACAAAATGTTCCTGCTTTAAATTTCAAACAGGATCACAGTTAATTTCATAATAACTTGTCAGCTTGTTTAAAGTAATGAGCTTCTGGAGGCTTACACACCACTGGGCATGTTCTAATGACAAGGAAATGCCAAATGAAAGTACAATAAATCTGTACCAATAGAGATTGGGTGTTGTGACAGTACCATCATTGGAAGATTGGTTTTATAATTTATTCTGCTATTATATTCTCCTTAAATTTGGTCTCCATGCTGCTGGAAAGATAAACAAATGCCATTAACACATGTTTAGCCTGTTTAATGCTTTCGTATACTAAATCAAATCTAAAAAGGAAGCACCTTGTTTCAAACATATGGAAAGTTTTATTTTCTGCTGCAAATATTAAATATAAATATTTAATATCTATAAATATTATATATAAAGGCAAAAGTACAATATAAAATGCCTACCTCACTCAACCTTAAGATCAGTGTTATAATATAAAATAATATAAATATATAAGTATTTTATATATCTATTTAACATATAGGTTATATGCTATAAGGTTGAGTGAGGTGGGCATTTTATGTTATACTTTTGCCTTTCCTGAGGGCCTACTATGCTTGTCTCTAATATGTTCACCATTTTACTTTTCAGAAATATTTATGGAGTATAACTAGCTCTTAGTTGATGTGTTAGTCTCAGGCACACAGACATAAAAAATAAAGTTTGACCTCAAAGAACTCAGTAAATTTGGGAAGATGGTCAAGAAAAACAATAATAACATAGAGAATAGATGTATACACAGAGTATTTTGGAAGTCAAGAAAAAGCGACTCAAAGGAAAGCCTGAGTTTACTGTATTCAACATGCTTCTATAATCTACTTGATACTGTTTTCCAAGGGGAGCTGAGTATTGTAAGATGATGACATGATATTAACTGCACATATTAGAATGCCAAACTCAGAGAACAACAGGTATAAAGGTGCCCCTGACATATGGTAATATCTAGACATTTTTCAGTAATTTAATATATTTGCAGCAAAAGATATATGTAGGTCCCAGCTGAGGGATACGGCTGGAGTAGTAGGATTTCCAGACAGCAAAAGACTGTCCAAGTCAGTGATAGAGTTCCACTAGACAATTTTAAGCAGTGATGTGACATGATCAAAAGTGTATCTTTCTTTTTAGAATTAGCCTTTTGGACTGGTTGAGGATGACTAAAACCTGCAGTATGGAAATGGTTTGGAATCCATATGAGAAAAGATTAAGATCTGAACTATAATAATGTCAGGGGGAACAGATACAAAATTACCAGAACACATAGAGACCAATAAATCAAAGGGTGGATGGTGAGAGCAAGACATTTCAGATAACTTGAAAGTCTAGGGCAAAACCTAATGATGCTTCTGAGAGACAGAACACAGGAAGTTGTGGTTTAGTTAAGTCTGGCATTAGAAATGAGTTTAATGCGAGTTTAATGAATTTGGAGCCCAGGTCAGTGAACTGGGCTGTTGATATTGACCTGAGAGTAGTTATCACCCAGGTGATAGTTGAAGCTTTTTGTTTGGATGAAATTGTCTGAGAATCGCACAAAGTGTGAGATGAAAAGAGAGCTGGGCATATACCCTGAGAAAACCATAATTCAAAAAGACTCAAGTACCACAATGTTCATTGCAGCTCTATTTACAATAGCCAGGACATGGAAGCAACCTAAGTGTCCATCAACAGATGAATGGATAAAGAAGATGTGGCACATATATACAATGGAATATTACTCAGCCATAAAAAGAAATGAAATTGAGTTATTTGTAGTGAGGTGGATGGACCTAGAGTCTGTCATACAGAGTGAAGTAAGTCAGAAAGAGAAAAACAAATACCTTATGCTAACACATATATATGGAATCTAAAAAAAAATGGTCATGAAGAACCTAGGGGCAGGACAGGAATAAACATGCAGACCTACTAGAGAATGAATGGACTTGAGGACACGGGGAGGGGGAAGGGTAAGCTGGGATGAAGTGAGAGAGTGGCATGGACACATATACACTACCAAATGCAAAACCAATAGCTAGTGGCAAGCAGCCGCATAGCACAGGGAGATCAGCTCGGTGCTTTGTGACCACCTAGAGGGGTGGGATAAGGAGGGTGGGAGGGAGGGAGACCCAATAGGGAAGAGATATGGGGATATATGTATGTGTATAGCTGATTCACTTTGTTATAAAGCAGAAACTAACACACCATTGTAAACCCAACAGGGAAGAGATATGGGGATATATGTATGTGTATAGCTGATTCACTTTGTTATAAAGCAGAAACTAACACACCATTGTAAAGCAATTATACTCCAATAAAGATGTTAAAAAAAAAAAAAGAGAGTTAAAATTGAAGACAGCTGCCGTTGAGAAGCCCATGAAAATCAAGGCATAGAAGTGTCCATTACAGTTGACCATATTAAGGTTGCCTTTGGGAGATAAATTAGTTAGAATATGTGGAGTTAGAGCCAGACATAAGTGTGATATAGATAATAATAATGTATTGACATGTAACAATCATTTTTAAAAATCTTTTATTTTAAGGGGATACAATGCCATTTTGATAAATGAGTAAATTATCTGAATAAATATGACAATGATATTGTTTTATGTCTTAGAGATCACCCAGTCATTCTCCATGTAAATAACTGAATGACTCTCAAAAACATATTAGTCATATGGGGACAATAAGTTTTCCAAATGTAAATCAGTATGAGTGGTGAACTCACATTGGCTGATTTGAGAAGTGACAAAGCACGCTATTTTGGAGATACTCTATATTACAGCAAGAGGACTTACTTCAAAATCCAAGAGTTCTCATAAGGATTTGGGTGGAAGAGGTCGCTGTCCCAAAAGAAGTAAAAATTTCCCAGAAGAACAGCAAGTTTCATCAGCTTTCCTGACCAATGAAAAAGTTAATAGATTTTCAAGTGGATGAAGCATTTTTTTCTTTCCAGTCATAGAATTTGAGTGGAGGGCTTCCCTGGTGGCGCAGTGGTTAAGAATCCACCTGCCAATTCAGGGGACACGCGTTCGAGCCCTGGTCCGGGAAGATCCCACATGCCGCGGAGCAACAAAGCCCGTGTGCCACAACTACTGAGCCTGCGCTCTACAGCCC
Source organism: Physeter macrocephalus (assembly GCF_002837175.3). Taxonomy (NCBI): domain Eukaryota; kingdom Metazoa; phylum Chordata; class Mammalia; order Artiodactyla; family Physeteridae; genus Physeter; species Physeter macrocephalus. Next base: position 101,488,673 of record NC_041222.1, on the reverse strand, counting down.
GCGAGCCACAACTACTGAGCCTGTGTGCCACAACTGCTGAAGCCCGCACGCCTAGAGCCCATGCTCCACAACAAGAGAAGCCACCGCCATGAGAAGCCCGCGCACCGCAAGGAAGAATAGCCCCCACTCGCCGCAACTAGAGAAAGCCCACGCACAGCAACAGAGACCCAACGCAGCCAAAAATAAATAAAATAAATTTATTTTTAAAAAAAAGAATTTGAGTGGAATTGCTGGTTGTGTTTCTTGAGTTCCGCTCTGGTTTCTCTTCATGAAACATCCGAGAGCAATAACTATGTTCAAAGTCTCAAATTAATTTATTCCATTTTTTTGTCTGTTGTCTTAATTCTTTGTTCTAAGCATATCTTTCTTAGTTGGCTTTAGCATCTGTTTTCATGGAAACTTTTATTTTCTCACTGAATGTCCTGTACACTTAGAATCTTCCGTCATTTCTTTGTTCTGCTTTTTCTGATTTTGGATATTATACCGGAACAGATACATGGAACAAATTTCTCACAGAAAAAAAATCTTTGTAGCTACCGTAGTCACCATATCATGAGTAGCATGGCAAGAAAGGGCAAGGTGATTAAAAATAAATTAAAAGATTGAATCCAAAAAACTTAAAGTATAAAGTTTATAAATAACCTAAGGTAACCAGTAACCAAGTAATAAGAAGCCTTAATTAATGGGATAAAATTGGATTTACTTTTCTGGACTGATGTTCAAGAGGAAAAATAAATTAAGCATTTATATGTGTGACATGTATACTTCTGTATCTCTCTCTAAGCACAGCAGAAGTTGTATTTGGAATAACTGCTTTTCAATATTTAAATTCTCATATTTTCAAACAACATAATTTTACTTTCTTACTATATTATACTTACTACAGGAGAAAAGTAAATTACCAAGTTTTGAAAAATTTTTCAGTAGCAGTACTCAAATTGAATGGGTCCTTACATTAATACTCAATTTAAAAAAGTCAAATAACAAGAACATTCATCCTCCAAGCATATAGATTGATTACAATTTAACTATGACGTGGATATAGAATACTTGCTTAGTAAATTATGTAATAATTTTAATACATGACAATCATATGTCACTGCCTTAGAATGGCCATATCAAGTAGCAGTGGGTATATTTACATCATGGACAAAGTCTAGTACATCCCCAGGATTCAAAAAATATGTTTTTAAAAAGTTGAAATATTATTACAATCTTGTAGTTTGACTAATAATGCAGATATGACTCAATCCGAAAGAACCTGAGGAGCTTGATGACTGAATTATGTCCAGATCACAACTGGGAAGACATGTGAGATCCACAGTGTCTTAGATTGTCGTCTTCTCAACTAAAAGGCTCCGTTTAACAAGGAAAATAAAACAGAACACAATTTTCAAAAATATGAGGAGGTTAAGAATCAACTATTACGGCAGATCTTACCTTTTGAAGACATCACACCCATATTGAATGCCTTTCTGAAATGTGTGCTCAGTTGAATCAAATTTTGAGCTGCAATTTTTAGAGTCTTGTTAACTGAATTGACTGACCTTTTTAGCCCAAACAGTTGAGCCATGTTTGCTTGTAGATGGCCTTTTTACCAGCTCTTCTTGGACTGTAAAGTGCTCTGTACTATGTGGTCTCAGCAATTCTGTTCATTGTATTTCTAAATGCTCTTAACAAAAAAATCAACAAGAACTGTTATATTCATACAATGGACTATCATTCTGCCATAACAAGGAGTAAAATGTGGATTCAAGCTACAACATGATGAGCATGAGAAAAGCCAGATACCAAAGGTCAGATATTGTAAGATTTAATTTATACGAAATGTTTAGAAGAGGCAAATCTATAGAGATAGGTCAGTGGTTGCCGACAGGTAGGGGAGGGGTATAGGGGGAATGGGGGAGTGACTGGTAACAGGTATGGGATTTCTTTTCAGGGCAATGAAATGTTCTGGAATTAGATACTGATGGTGGTGACATAACCATGAATATACTAAAAGCCACTGAATTGTACTGTTTAATTTGTGGTATGTGAATGATATTTCAATTCAAATTTATAAAAATTAGCTAGATCTTTAAGTCTTCACGTTTTGACTATTAAGCATTGATTAATTCAAAGTGTATTTTTAGCCTGTTTTGCAATTTATTCTTAAAAATGTATTTTTCTTAAAGGTAAATATGTGATGTGATGGATGTGTTAATTAACTCGATTGTGGAAATCCTTTCACAATGTATATATGTATCAAATCATCATGTTGTACACTTTTTATACTTCAATAAAGCTGGGGGTGAGGGAAGAATCTAGTAAGACAAAAGAAAAAAGAAAGGCTTAGAAAACTGGAGCTGGAGAATGGAGGATTGGGAAAATATAGATACATGAACAGTAAATAACCTGGTGAAAAGTAATATAAAGGAAATGGGAAGATTATGCGGGGATTTCTTCTATGCTTCTAAAATGCCATCTTAGTTATTAGAGCGTAGGTGTCTTTTATTTTCTCATATTAAAACTTCTCTGCTCAAATCAGAAACATCCAGGGCACTGATTTCACTTTGCTGTACACCTGAAACGAACACAACATTGTAAATCAACTGTATGCCAATAAAAATTTTTAAATACATGAAGGAGGACAGCAAAAACAAACAGACAAAAAAAGAGTATGTTTTTCTTGTGCTGATCGTAGTACTAAAGTGGTGTGAATTGTAAACCCTTTAATTAGGCTATAATTGATGTATTCTGAGGAAAAACTGAACTTGAGACACACCCCAGGAATGATACCGGTGGTAGTTTTGGGTTATGATGACCTGTTTCAGTAAGTGCTATTAATGATGTGATGTATGGTTAATGATTTGATGTATGTTCATGTGCAAAATAAAATAGAAGTGCTATATTGAAGTGACCATGGTGGGAGTTTTAGTAGACCAATGTATGCCATAGCTGGACTTAGTTTATGTCCCATGTCTATGGAAATACTACTCCACATTCTGCAGTTGGCTCTGCTTGAAGGATCTGCATATGTACAAGAGGGGATCAGCAAAGGAACAGCCAACCCTTGACATTTGATGCTATTTCCACAAGTTTTTACCTAGTCCCATTTTATTTTGGCGACACAACTGGTGAATAATGGGATAAGTCCTCCTAAATGGATGTTTCATTCCTCTTAAAACTACTCCTGGTGGATGTAATCATTTATAAACCACTCCTTATACTTATACTGTACATATAAGTGGTTGCATCTCACCAATGACGCTGTTTATCATTTAGTACACTTTTGGGTTTCTGCCCTTTCCCAAATGAAACCATAATGTTTTATGAATTTGTCTTGGATAGGACAAGTAAGCATTTTGCTATTTATATGGTGCCTTTCCGGGAGCCTCCAAATGAATGTTATTCTTACAGTCTCCTCAAGGTTTTCTTATACACAGATTGCATGTTCTATCTTTACTGTCTCTATACTAGATGACTCTCTTATCTCGACCACAACTAATGAAACCAGAAATGGTTACCTAAACCAAACTAGGTCGAGGTAATAAAGTGGGTGACAAATTAAGACCTAACAGTGATGCAAAACTCTGGCCGCCGGAAGCAGACTATATTGGAATGTGAAGGGGTGGACCAATTAAACTTCTTGCTTTTGGGGTGGTTTAACTAGGGGACCTACTGAGGAGGTTGGTAGTTGGTAATGGTAACTAGGAGACCAAATGAGGAAGTTAGTAGTTGGTAATGTGAGCAGAAACTGAAAAGCAGTGTGGAGATATGACAAGTCTGGAGCAGCTATTATACATGGAGGAAAAGAGGGGAGACTCAGTCGTTATTCATGGGGGGAGTTGAAGTAAAACTGGAGTATGTTTGAAACTCGGAGCCTTGGAATAAGTGAGCCACCGAGAGTAGGAAGCAGCGTGTGCCTGCCATTGAGGGTGTGACCTGGTAGTGACATACGGCCTGTGTTCTGCTGTGTGTTTTGGATGGCTTCTCAAGGTCTAGGAACGCTGGCTTTGCCGTGCCTCATCACTATCTATTCCACAGATACTTATCAACTGCTCTATGCCAAGTGCATATTCATTCATGAACAGGCGAGCTCTCACCCCTGTGGAGTTTATATTCCAGCAGCCAAGATTATTTTCATTATTTTCTCCATATCTTTATAATAAACCTTTATCACCTGAATTAATGCAAGTGTGCCTTTTTCCCTTGTAGTCTGAAAGAGTCTAATAAAAATGCTATCTCTTTCTATTTCATTTTCACAGGCATCATTTTAAAGTGTTTTTTTTTTTACAAATATTAATGCATTAAACTTTCTTGATAATTTTAAAAGTATCTAAATTTTACAGAAGAGGCAATGAAGGGGAAAACAAGGTTTAAAGTTTTCACCTAAAACAAGGTTTAAATTTTTCTCCTAGAGGCTTCCCTGGTGGCTCAGTGGTTAAGAATCCGCCTGCCGATGCAGGGGACAACCGGTTCACGCCCTGGTCCGGGAAGATCCCACATGCCGCGGGTCAACTAAGCCCACATGCCACAACTACCGCTGAAAAAGTTTTCCATGGGATTCTCAACTTCGCTACATGGTAAATCTCTACTGGTTCAGGTACAGTATATTTTGCCTCTTCTTTAGATAATTCTATTCTGTGGAATTGTGTCAAATGGTTGAAAACATGCAGATGCTTGAAATGATTACACAGCACCGGTTGACCTCACTCTTGACTCCGCAATTTACAGAAGAGCTGACACTGAACACAGACTGTTATGTTCACACTAAATTACTTACAAACATATTTTGAATATCATCTCTCTTCTCATTTTTCTTTCAATTTATTGAATTTTGGTGTCATTCACCAAGATCCCCAAATCTGCCACAGATGTTTTTGATATATACCTAGGAGCCCCAGTGGAGCAACGTTTGTTGAAATTCAGAGTTGAACACATCCCCTTGAAATTCACTAGCGCAAAAGGCTTAAAATGTTTGAAATGCTGCAGGTGGCTTTCAGATTTATTCCCTGAGGCATGTACCTGTTACCAAGGAAACCTCTGGCAAATATTAGTAAATGCGGGGCTCACTTGCTTTTGCACATGTCCCCCGGTTTGTGTCTGCCCCAAGCCCGTCCTGCAGAGTGTTCCTGGCAGTTTGCATCCTGTTATATTTATAAATATATTTATAAATTTGGATTGGTGCTTGTATATAGTCAGAATATTTATATTTAATTTTTTAAAGGAAATTATTAAGGAAGCTAGGCTAGGAGCATTCTGACAATTCATTACATGCTTCAGTTTCTATAATAACCAACATTTGGTACTTTGTTTTAGTTCATTAATTTATTTATAAAACAATCATATATTGATTGATCACTTACTAGTAAGTGCTTGATGTTGAGGTTACAGAAATAACCTATGGTCCCTAAAGAATGCAATTCTAACAGGGACGTGTAAAGAGAGGAATTATAGTCACGTGGTGTTAGACATATGAATTGGGGAGAACATGTGTGTGTTCTATTGATCCTGATCCTCATTACAACTCCATCAACAGATTGTAAAAAATAGTAGTCTTGTTATATCTGAGGAATAGCTTGCTCATGGTTTCATGCATGGAATGACACTAGGATTAGGAAAAGGTGTAGGGAAACACATCTAATACTAGGTGGAAGGCTGTGGTTTTCAGCATTTATACCAAAGGCAAATCCACATAGTTTTGCCCTCGAGCACTCTTTTTTCACACCCATTTGTGTTTTTTTTTTTTTTTTTTCCACTAGAGAAGACTAGAGAAAATTAATCTGGCTCAGAGGTGGCTGGACTACTGCTTGGCCACCCCCAAGGTTTAGGTTGCTTTTACGTGGACCAGTGATCTCATTCTTGTGGTACCTATTGAGCAGGACCCTGAACCTTCTTACTCTCCCCTAAATTCTAATAGCTGATGATGACGTAGGCAGGTATAAATATCGAAGAGGCACACAACTTATTTTGAAACATTTCAATGAAACTCAACCTGACTTTATTGTAATGGTTTGTAACTTGCCAGAAGGAGTCATATAAAAAATATTTTAGGGACTTCCCTGGTGGCGCAGTGGTTAAGAATCCGCCTGACAATGAGGGGGACACAGGTTCGAGCCCTGGTCCGGGAAGATCCCGCATGTCGCGGAGCAACTAAGCCCGTGTGCCACAACTACTGAGCCTGCGCTCTGGAGCCTGCGAGCCACAACTACTGAAGCCCACGCACCGCAACGAAGAGTAGCCCCCACTCACCGCAACTAGAAAAGCTCGCGCGCAGCAGTGAAGACCCAACACAGCCAAAAATAAATAATAAATAAAATAAATAAATTTTAAAAATATTATAGTCATTGAAAATTCAATAAAAATTGATTTATTTAAACCATGACTATGGTTTGATTTATGTGCTTGCTTTTCAGGTTTTGAAAATGGCAGCTAAGCAGAGTTTATAAACTGCAACAATATCTTAAGGAAATTTTATTAATAAATGCACAGAAAGTGAGAGCAAACTCATACTTTCAACCTTACACTGACCATTAAACAAGCAATAAAAATGTCATAGATTTATTGAAGAATAAATACATACTTAAAGAAAGACATAAGGGTGAATAATAAAAAGCACAGAGACACCCAAATTAACTTTCAAACACTAGTTCAATTCAAATAATTTCATGTTTGCTTTCTTCCTCCAATGCATGCTTCTATATGTTACAATTTTAGCAGATTTAGCAGAGTATTTCAAGGCTGCTGTCAATTCCTATGTTTTTAAATTAGTCCGAAATTGGAGTAGATTATCTGTAATTTTGCTTCTTAAATTATAATTTTAGCATGTACAGTAGTGGTTGATTTACAATATATTTTATTTTTCTTTAGGATGTCATAGATAGAGCAGAGATGAATAAAGAAATTTTATCTAAATGCTTGTCAAACCCAGGGATTCATGCATGAGATGAATGTTTTTAATGTCTAATTAAAATAGTTCTTTTAATTATTAAATAGAAATTGAAATTAGAAATGAAATTTATCCACGTATTGAAAGCCAGAAATAAATAGTAAAAGGAAACATCTGAATTAACAAAGTTTTGTTTTTGTGGTTTAAGGAACAATTTAGGACACTATTGCTATTTTGAAAGTATAGATTTCTTTTTTTTTTTTTTGCTGTACGCGGGCCTCTCACTGCTGTGGCCTCTCCGGTCGCGGAGCACAGGCTCCGGACGTGCAGGCTCAGCGGCCATGGCTCACGGGCCCAGCCGCTCCGCGGCATGTGGGATCTTCCCGGACCGTGGCACGAACCCGTGTCCCCTGCATCGGCAGGCGGACTCTCAACCACTGCGCCACCAGGGAAGCCCGAAAGTACAGATTTTAAATCATACATTGAAACAGGCAAATAACATGACTGATGGTTGGACTAAAACTTGGTCATCTCAAGACATATTTTAATTTTCCATAGATCATACCTCTTAAATATTTGTGGGGTTACATCTTCTACAGTATGAGTGGCCAGTTCACCCAGTCAGAGAAATTAAACCGGTCATGTCAGTGTTTTAAGATGGAGGTTCTTCGTATGCTGGGATGATGGAGAGACAGAGTAAGAATCTTTGTCTTCTCTCCTTTCCTTTTCTGTCTCTACATGTAGCATTTCCAACCTTTTGGGATCCAGTCGGTTGTGGAAGAGTAAGCTGACATGAAATGAAGCACAGAGAAATGGAACATGACTGCTGGGATGTAGATGATGATGACAGCCCTGCGTATGTTTTCTCGCTTTCAGAATTAGTATATATCCTCAGCAGTGCCCACTCTGTATGTACACTTCTTAAATTAGCTCAGGAGCAACTGCATGGCTCCCAGCAAGAATCCCTGATGAAATTGGAATGGAATTAGAAACCAAAATGGGCACCATGGCAGCTTTCCCTCTATAACACTGAAATTTCTCTTCTGTTTCTCTTTCTTATTTGTTACTTATTTTAACTTTATATTTCTTTCATGATATAGTTTTCTCAAACTTTATAGTGAAATTGTCACTCTAGAAAGATGTTAATATTTTTCTTAGAACTTCTGATCCCAGCAAACCAGGGCCCTCTTACCTCAATCAAGATCAAGAACAGGGCCCACCTGAGAGGGCAGACCTGCAGTCCGAAGCATGGGGTAAAATTGCCTGTATCTTTAGGCTCCATTTCATCACTAGAAAAATGAGGGTTTTGGGTAGGTCATCCCTCAAAACTCTGTTTAATAAAGCTGTTAAAGAGTAGGATTATACTGACGTGTATAATTTGTTTTCACTTTAATACACTCTTGTATTCCAGAAATATTGCCCTAAATCATCAGTGAAATGACATTTAAAATTCCCAAACCAATGGGAGGGAGCCATCTTGTGGTTTAGGCCCAGTGCAGCTTACATTTAGAAGAGAAAAGAATGTGAAACCTTTGAAAATATAATATATAACAAATATAATATTATATATAACATTATATATAATATAATAAATATAATAATAAATGATAGATAGTTTACGAATGTGATCTAAAGTCTTAACTTACAGGTAATTTTCAAAATCCCTTCAATTCTGGGTATGAGTAATTGTTCTTTAGACAATTCTGGGAACTTGTTTGAAACTAAGGGTATATAGCACATACCATGTTGTGATTTATTTTCTTATTTAATGAAGATATTTCAGTAGGTACTGAGTTAGTAGTTGTAAGGCTTACTGAAGATGCCAAAGGGGTTTGGCCCATCTCACTTAGGAAATAATGCAGAAGACAGAATAATGATATGAAAAAGACAATTGCATATTACCTTTATATTCTGTAATTACTTTTCTGAGTCATAAGAATCAAACATGTTGATCAATTAGAGAGTTAAACATGCCGATAATGGCATGTGAGATCGCCATATTTTGTCGCTTAATAATACAATATATAACACATACTAAAAGATATGCATGTTTAGCATAAATAACACCAATGTAGCAGTTAATAAAAATATGATAATAATATTAAATACTATCACATTACTATTACTTTTTAAAGTTTCCTTTTAGAAACTAATTTATATTGTCTGTTAGGTAAATAAGTCATATGAACATATTTTCCCTAGGTGCATTTCTTTATATAAATAAAACAACTTTTTTCATTTATCCCTATCCCAATATTTTCAGTAGTTAAATTTCACAGAAAATATGAAAAAAGATATTTCTAACATAACCAATTCAGCATCAGTAAATGAGTTCTGACTTTTCAGATTCAAAGTAAATTACAGAGAATATATTATTTCCATTTATTTCTCATTCTTCCTCTTTTTCATTTAACATGGATAAAAACTGAATCAATAACCTGAATTGCAAAAATATTTTAACTTGCTATATGCAACACATCAATTTAAATTCCATAATTTTAGAAAAGGTTGAGTCTTGTATAGAGATTAATGATTGCTCAGAAATGGTACTCACATAAAGTGTGCATAAAATAAGCCTCTTGTCCATGACACATGGTTCCTGCAGATGTTCTTTTCTTCTTTGCTTTGCTTCTGAAGGTGTAGGAAGCTTTCCTGTTTGCCGCCCCTTGCAGGAGGGACTCAGAAAGATTTGTTGATGGTAATGATGGGAACACAGGAAGCGCCCAGAGAAAATATTATCCCCAGGTAGACTTCTGGTGCCCATTCTGGTGTTTATTAAATACAGTTTAACAGATTAAAACTATATTTCTTTCAATGGGTTTAATAATCCATTATCAACCTTCTATCAGCAACTTTCTGGTAACTAAAAAAAAATAAATCTATGCTTTTGGATTTTCTACTCTGTTTCAAATAATTTGGAAATTTGAAAAAATCCACTTTGTTTCCTATTTATATTTCATTCCATGTTTTTTTGGTTAGTCACTTAGGAAATACAAGGCTACACTTTGAATGATCTTGCATAGAACAAGTATTTCAAGCTAGGTCAATCTGTATGAAATTACTTTTTGGAAGAAATGTAACTGTTTCAAAAAAGACCCTGTAAGTCTAGAAATACAATTATTTCTGTAACTAGTTATTTCGAAGTCTTTTTATTTATTTATGTATTTATGTATGTATGTATTTATTCCGAAGAAAATTGAATCTAACATCGTCTCAAAAGATTGAAAAAATGATTTTTTATGGATGACTTAAACACAGGGACCCACTTGGAAGACCAGGAGCCATTAGGTTACACAAGAAGATGTTGTCATTTGATTTCTAACTAGGATTCATTGTTTGGAGAACAAGTCTTCAGACCCTCTTGCCTCATGTCACAGCAGTGATGATGAGTGAGCCCAGCCTCATTTCCAGTGTCCTGAGTGGGCTTTTTGGAGCAACACACTGTTGGGTAAAGACCACCTACTGAGATAACTTGATAAGACAACACATGGGGTCAAATATATATTATATAGGGAAAGAGAAAAGCAAAATAGCTACATATTTATAGTATACCATAGTGCAGTAACTATGGTCAAATTCCAATTTAAGTTTTCCACGAATGGGTAATTAACAATGTAAATTGTACAAACTTATAAACAAGGAATATATACGTAGAATATAAGTTTATCAAGGAAGAAAGCAACAGACAGCAAGAGTAAATTGGGATAAAATACCTAGAGAAAAACAACTAATTTAGTGGTATTGAAATGGTGAGAATAATGAAAATATTTTAAACCATGAAAATAAACTTTGATTTTTTTTAAGTTATAGTTTACCAATAAGTTATGCACATTATGCTTATTCACATACATTTTGGTTAAGTATCTTTCACCTGTCGATACCTCTAGCACTTGTACTTGTAGATGACCTTGCTTGAGTCTAGGGCAGCATTTCAGTCTAGAGTTTCCACTGACATTATGGGATGAACCATTCAAGTGCAAATTAAGAAGCTAGTGAAGTCCAGCTCATCAAGGAAAACACAGTGCCAATTTAGCAAGGAATTTCCAATCAATTTTCCTGAACCTTGTGCAGCCAATAAATACATAAAGACATATAAATTATAGGTACTCCAAAAATGAGAAGGAAGTTATCATAGACCATACTGCAATATTTTCTTAAATTTCCTATACATTAATTTTTCTCTTATTTCTTTATCAACTATTGTACCATCACTAAACTCCAGCCTAATTGTGTAAAGTAACAAAAAAAAAGCATACCTAAATTCTAAAAAACAAAACAAAAAGACCAACATTCCATTTTGAAGTGGTCTCTATGGGCAAGTTAAATAAAAGTGGTTTATTCAATAAATAGATTTTAAGGAAAAGACTTCCAAGCAAACAAAAATTATAAAGAATGTCAAATCATTTTTCTACATAGTAACATCTTCTCTCATTCTATTCTGAGTTGAAAAGTTCCATTCACCTTACTGTACTTTTCCTATAATGGAATGTGTATGTTAAGGCTTCTCTGAATGATATATCACTGGGTTTGTAATCTCAGTATAACCCTTTCCATCAGAACATAAATGTATGACCTTTGTCAGGAAAACAACATGACCCCCTGATAAAATTTGATAAAATGGGACAAAAGAATTATCCATACTCTTAAAAGTGTTAATTTTTATTGTTTTTGATCAAATAATCTGCAGTTACATGATAAATACCGTATACTATACATGAGTTAATGACTCTGGCTTGAGAATTTGTCACTTGCAGAATTGAACTAAAGGTAATACAGAGAGAAACAAGTTGATAAAACCATGCATACAATTTTAAATATATTTTCAGCATAGTTTCCTGAAAAATATGACATCATCTGGACAGGAAGACAGACAGACATCAAACTCAGGAAGACGTGTTTTAAATCTACAGAAAAATAATTAACACCATAGAATAGCAATACTTTTTTTGGTAGTCTTTTAAACATCTTGACTCACTAATAATAAATCCCTGTATACGACATTACCATAGTACATTGAAAATATATGGCACATTTTCTTTTCATTTTGTTTTCCACAGCAGGTTATATAATATTCACAGAAGGGCAGGCTACTTCTCTCTATTTTTCCCCAATATCATCATCTATCATACATTAAAATACAAACTGAAGGAAAAGCCATTGCATAATTCATAGAGATGGAAGTGAAGGCATGCAAAATTATTCAGGCACGTTCAATACAGTCTCATGCCCGAATCCTTTCCTGGCCTTTGACCCACAGCTTCTTCCTCTTTGTTTACATTACAAGCCAGATTGGATAATGAGTCTGTAGAGGGGTTGCCGGAAGGCACCTTGGCTAAAACCACCGCAGAGAAAAACCATCTATTAAAATAAAACAACTTAAATCACTATATTTTTATTATAGCTTTACTCTAAAAATATCATGTGTGGCTGATAGTTCTTTAATTCATATTACTTTGTAGGTTTTTAAAAAATAATATATTCATATCATGAAATAGATTGTTAAAGACTTAATTTGAAATTATTGTGTCATTATAGGAAGACATTTAAAGTTACTGAATGACAGTCTCTAGGTCCATCCACATCTCTACAAATGACCCAATTTCGTTCCTTTTTATGGCTGAGTAATACAGAGTGAAGTAGGTCAGAAAGAGAAAAACAAATATTGTATATTAACACATATATGTGGAATCTAGAAAAATGGTACAGATGAACCGATTTGCAAGGTAGAAGTAGGGACACAGATGTAGAGAGCAAAAGTATGGACACCATGGGGGGGGGAAATCGGGGGAGGGAGAGTGGTGGTGAGATGAACTGGGAGATTGAGATTGACATATATACACTAACATGTATAAAATAGATAGCTAATAAGAACCTGCTATATAAAAAATAATAAAATAAAATTTAAAAAAGAAAAAAATAAAGTTACTGCAAATGATTTACATAAACATTTTTATTAATTTCTACTTATCGACATAGACAATTTTATATTTCATTATTTTATGAACCTGAAAACATCTCATCACTGTTTAACACAATGTGTATTGATGAGTGGCTTAAATGAGAATAAAGCCAATGATCTGGGATTGAAAAAGTGTATTGATGGAGCCTGCACCCGGGCAGCAGATATGAAAAAACACACAATGAGCTGTCCTTAAGGGAATGGAGGAGACTTAGTTGGAATTTAATAAGTAAAAGTCATTTCTTGATGAAGATAAACTTTTTTTTAAAATCACTTAAAGCTGTGTCACAGCAGAAGAGGTTGGCTTCAGAATAATGAGCTACCTGTTGCTCTGAGAGTTTGAGGAGAATGTGGATAATTCTGTATCAGGAATGTACCAGGGATGGTGAAGATTCTGACATTAGAAGGGAAGCTGAACTGAAACAGCTCAAAGGTTTATTTTTAATTTTAAGGACATAAAAGAGAAATAGTTAAAATGAATTTGAAGAAAGAAAAGATTAAAAAGCTTTCAGTGTTAAATCAAGTATTATTAGAAGAATAGGTCTGTGTATGTTTATGTCAATTGTTCTCACTTGTGGAACTTTATCAATAATCCAGAATGTCATGCTTACTCTGAACATACCTTATTCACTTTTCACCCAGAAAAGTGCCAGGTACCTAGAAGGTGCTTAAGGAATAGTTGTTGAATAACTGATTGAATTAAAATCTCTTATGCTGAACACCAGTATGTATACATGTTTAAAAATGTGTGTAAGGGGGCTTCCCTGGTGGCGCAGTGGTTGAGAGTCCGCCTGCCGATGCAGGGGACGCGGGTTCGTGCCCCGGTCCGGGAGGATCCCATGTGCCGCGGAGCGGCTGGGCCCGTGAGCCGTGGCCGCTGAGCCTGCGCGTCCGGAGCCTGTGCTACGCAGCGGGAGAGGCCACAACGGTGAGAGGCCCGCGTACCGCAAAAAAAAAAAAAAAAAAAAAATGTGTGTAAGGGATCCTGATGTACAGGTAGGAATCAGAATCACTATTTTTTAAAATACTACTCCACCACCTTTAAAATTCTCTTGTTTATGTGTGAACCATAAAAAATACTGAGAAAACTGCCTGTTAAGACACTGTGAAATCATCCAATAATACTAATTATTACTGATTGTCTTTTGGAAGCACTGTTTGACAAATATTTAGTCATTCTTCAAAGACAGTCTGAGCAGTGTTTTAGAATTCTATAATTAATAGTTGGAGAAAAATTTGATCCACATAACTTTGTTCATGTGCTGTTGCAACAAAGTATTATGGTTTCATAAATAAGGGATGGCCAAATCAAATGACTGCACAGCTCATATTTCCCACCAGGAATCACTGATATTGCAAAACACATCACAGGATTATGGACATTTGCCCAGAAAAGTTGACTTCCTTTGCATTTCCAATTTGAAGAAATTTACCCCATGAACAATATATAATGAGAAGTGTGTGTGCATGTGTGTGTATGTGTGTGTGCGTGTGTGTGTGTGTGTATGTGTAAGAGAGGGAAAAGGAAAGAGATGAAGGCAACATAAAAAAGGTAGAAGAAAAAATGAGTAAGAAGATCCTAGCAACTGGCTCAGGACTCTCTGTCTTTTGGGCTGGTTTCTGGTAGAAGCTTCTCCAGAATATTTTCCCTGCCCTAGTTATTTTCAAATCCTAGGGGGCTCTATTTTACGCGTGGGCTCTAAGCATCCTGGTTATGGAAGAATATGCATCACTTTACTTTTTAAGTAATTAGAACAACAGCTGTCTCCCTATGGAAGTTCAGTATATTCTTACAGAGGAACGGGGGCTGGGATAAAAGTTTAAATTTAAAGTTAATTACCTTAACACAATTCCTATGGTGTGCTACGTATTTACTCACAAAGAATTTATATAGCAATGAGAATAAAATGGGATTGTTATATTTTATCACTCTTTGTAGTACATGAACCAGAAAATAAAAATCAATGCATCTGCTGAGGAAGACAGCTCAGGTATTATGGGTGTTTTGTTTGTATTCAATCAAGAGGGAACGTGTGTGTTCATATACACTGTATTTTCTAAAATATTTAATTGAAAACACCTCATTGTCTTACAGCCACAAAGTGTAATTCTTCTTATTAATTATGTAATTATCTTATCATTTTTAGCATCCCTTTAAAATGTCAAAAATGAGTTGACCTCATTTTTTAAGGTCTAAAATATGTCTTGGAAACGAGAGATGGTGACTGTTTGCTTAGCTAAAGGTTGATATTCAATGCTCACTGGGGTGGACATGATTGTTTCTGCACTGCTATGAATGGTCCCAAGCAGAGGATACAGTAAGGAATTACGAAGGCATTGTGCAGAACAATACTTGGTTGCCATTATATTCAAAATTTCAGTCTTTTATAGAATTCTAATCTTCATGGTCATACTTTTCCACTGCCCACTGTTCAGATAGGTTCAGCTAGGGAAAGTGGCCTTGTCAAAAATTTTGGAAAAACTGCACCAGAAAGTCCTTTAACGTTGCTTGAGCAAGTTAGACAATTCTGCATACAGTTTTAAGAAATATTGAAATTTGTCACTTTAATAAATTGTGCAGTTTTTGCCACTAAATTCTTCTCTGAAACGCATATGACACCAGCAAGTTTTCATAGTCTGCCAGAGCTGATGGTGCTAAAATTTCCAATACTGCTATAATAGCGTGTAACTCAGTCCAAAAGCCAAGGCTAGGCAATAAAATAATCGAGTTCAAAAACTGAATACCCAAATGAACAAGCAAATTGTCGTTATCATAATTGTGCTTAAAAGGTAAGTATAATTCAAAAGACAAGCTTGCAATTATAAAGGTGCAAAAACTATTCTCTGAGTCACTAAGACAATTTCCAACTAACCCCCTCAGTGAACTAAGATAATTATAAGTGCATAGACTATATTTCCATTGCTGATATTTGCCTTGGATAGACTGTTAAAATTAAAGTGCCTTGAGGTGGAAACCATACTTATTCTCTTAATGTGTTTCAATCAAGTTCATTACTTTGCAGTCTTCACCTTGTCAGCATGAATGAATACGGACTATATAAAAGTTAGTGCTGTGTCCTAGGAGTGGTCTGCTTTTCTTTACTAGGTCATCATCAACTAGCTGAGAAATACAGATGGTATACCCCGTAAATTTTGAGAGCTTTTGCTATTGTCTATAGTTCAAGGTCTGTGAAATCTATTTTAGAGTCGGACACATGACCTCAAAGATTGTTAATGATTGATTGGTCTAAGAACTGTGGCTTATATTCCTTCTGAGTTTCATTCTGAGAGGGCTCTAAGTGGCTGTCAGGGGACACCTGTGGATGTCAGTATTGCCAGCATCCTACTTTGAATATTGAGAGTATTTTCTATGTTTAATATTGGCAAGTCCCATATTTCCTCCAGTCCATTTCATGGAATGTGTACTTTACAGATGAAAGAAAAATTTAGCTGCCAGTATAACATTCAGTCTTCCAAAGTGACTAGCAGTTGAGGTATATCATGTTAAGAATAGAAAAGTATACTTTTTAAATGGGATGAAAGACATTCAGAAAAAGGAATGTATAGTATGGAGGATACACGTATTATTCTCTTAAAATTATAACCACTTAAGTCGCACAGAGTGCTGAAGTAGTTAACATCTTGCTCTCTTCTATAAAACATGTTGGCTTATTTTCTCACATTTTTCCCTAAAATTTCCAGTATCTCCCGCAAGATCCTGGGAATTTATAAACCCAGTGTATGTTTCTATATTTTAGGGGTATACAGATTTAAAGCATTTATAAATCAAAATTAAAATAAAAATCGTTAGAATATAGCCGTAGAATAGGAGTTGACTGTAGGATAAGATAAGCAGTCATAACAGTCCCTTAAATACAGCAACTGGGAGTGGGATGGGCTCTCCGGGTGAGTCACTGTTATGCAGAAACATCCAGAAAGTATGGAGAAGTTTTAAAGACCCTTGGCTTTCTTGCTTCTACAGTAACTTTCTGGACTCTCTTTTAAATAATAAAGTTCTAGGTCCTCACTGTAGTTGAACTCCAGTTCTAATAGTTGGGAAAGAAAGAGAAGGATGGCACATATATACTAAGGTACAAGGTTTCCTAAAAATTCATATGGAACCATAGATGTCAATGGTTGAGATACATAATTATAAAAAAAGTGAAGTAAACGGCACGTAGAAAAATTAGAAACTTTCTAATGTGACTATTTCAAAATGCTTCAGAATATCCATACTAGAATTCCAGCTTATGTGTGGGTACTCAGGGTACCTGCACACATTTTAATTTTCTCATCGTTAATAGATTTCTGGCTGGTTTAATTTGAAATATTAGGGTTTGACACAGGGCTTATTTAGGCAAATACCATCTCGGGATGTTAATTATAAAGTCGTTTTCCCATTTTAAAGGGTCTATGAGAGTTCATTAGAGGGGACAGATTCCTTTAAACATTTTGGATTCAGCTATATTTGCAATGTCACTGTTGCCATATGAGTGAAATGTCAATGTATTTTCTTAGTGTAGTGAGACAACTATATATACCTAAGCAAAGTATAATCCTTTTGAGATAGGGAGATTTGTACCATACCAACACCCCTGCTGAAAAAGTTGTTGTGTGGCTAGTATTTTTATATTCCAAGTTTCAGGCTTAAAAAAGAGACATTTTTAATATTCTCAAATATGAAAACAAGTGATGTCCATGAATTTCTTTAGGAGCATAGGTCCATTGTATTTGCGTTTGCTTTTGGCATAATTCACTTAATTTAAGCAATGTTGAAGAACTTTAAAAATAAGATGTGTGAAGTACAGAAAAATGTATTTAAGTATTTCAGAGACACATTGAGACAATGTAGTTTATCATTAATTCAAACCGACTAGCTTACCCTCAGAGAACACCAACAGCATATCTTGGTCTAATCTATCTTGAGTACAAGAATATATTTTCATGGTTTTGGTTCATACAATCCCCAATGAAGAAGGACATGTTTAACTCTGGGGTGCACAGTCCTCAAAATAAGTAAAGTACATAGCAATAACTTCTTTCGGTTGTGGCATTTGCATTTAATGCCAAACACTTTTCTTTCCTAATAGTTTTAAATTACTTATAAAGGAGGGTAATTTGGTCTTTTACTAGCAAAAATTGCTAAACATACATTATTTTTTAAAGTTATTTTAAAAAAATACAATTAGATAGACCAAAGTTCAATAACATTGAGACATTTTAGCTTTAAATGGCAGTTCTTACTTTTAGTTTGATAATGGTTAAAGGGCAGTAACTGGTACCATCTATTTCAAGAACTGGCTTTTTTTCCCCTCTTAAATCTGAGTTAATCGTTTTCTTAATGGTTAAACCTTTCTCTATCAGTAATTTGGTACGAGTTTCCATCTAGCGAATCTGACCAGTAATTAAACATTTCTAAAAAGCATTCTAGAGCTTTTTAAAAATACAACTTTAATGATAAAAATAATGCAAAACTAGCAAAACTGGAAAAGAATCAGAGTCTGGTTCAATTTAACCTAGAACTCTATCATATATTTGCACTTAATTACACTGCACGAAATGAGTTAATGCCCCATTGTAGTTGAAATAATTCCATGGGGATGCTGATAAATTTTAAGTAAAAATTTTATTTAGAATTATTCACATCTAGTGGATGGCTTATATATTGAAATCATTAATTCAGAAATATAAAATAATCAATCCTCACTTTGTAGAAATGACTTATTTATATAATTTAGAATTAAAATCTTCCATCTTTACATTTGGAGCTAGGAGTTGGAACCCATATAACTTTGATGGGACAACTGTTCTTATGAAAAAATCTTTCTAAATCCGTATTTGTTTTCAGTAAATTCATTTTTGTCAAAATGTAAATACTATAATCCCATTGAATTTTAAAGTCTCATTCTAAGCGAAAATATAAAAGTCTTACTGAACTTTATTCAATTATATCAAAACGGTAAACATAATTACTTACAGACAATTAAGCAACTATTAAAAATCTAACAAAACAAAGATGCTGGCTTGAACTTTTCAGTGTTTGGCAATAATTAAAATTATTAAAAAAATTAAAAATACACAGCTATAACACTTTTTAAAAACAATAATGTTTTCAGTATACCTACATTCATTCATAGAGATATAAAGTTATGAAAAGTAGATTTTGTATATAATATGATTGCTTAGACCATTAAAAAAATTTCCAAAGAGGGAAATTTAATATTTTAAACAACTAAATTTAGTATCTAAACAACAAAGTTTTTAATATTAATCTTCTAATTTAAATTTTTTATTCCCTAAGTTGGTTCTATAGCATGTGTATGTACAATCTTCTATCATTATTGAGTGAGTTTCCCACTGAATTATCTGATTATTTTTCTATTTTGTAACTACAGTATAAGAAAATATTTTAAAGTCTCAAACTACTGATTTTTTATCTTCAACGTTTCCCCTTTTTCCTTTTCCAAAGTTTTCTGTGCAAATTTTACTTTTGTGATATTTAATATTGAATTAAAAATCAAAGAATTCCAAAGTAGTTTTCACATGTACTACTATGTGATATCATATTAGATACAAACACACTGACAGTAATACTTCCACTTGTATGATTTACTGTGAAAAAACAGATAATCTTAAATTAATATGAAATAGAATCCCTATAATATATATATTTTGTATCCATTAAAGTACTCAACTGCCTCATGACTTTGCATAGCAAATCATAGTAATACCTTTCCATATGCCACATATGACAAATGGTCATCATTTGTACACCACACACACACATACACACACACACACACACACACACACACACACCCCTATGGCAAAAAACCTTCCTTCTGAGTTGACAGTTTGCACACTTGCACACCCCCAGAGACTTAATCTTGTTGCTGATGAATATCCTCATGCCTAAGAATTTTATAGATAACCCAGTAGAAAATATTAAAAATCAAAAAGGCTAATGGGAAGCAGGCTCGGGAGATGGTGTCAATCTTCTTGGCCCGGTCAATGAAGACCTTCCTCATTTCATCCAGGCTCTTTGGCATTACCTGGACAGGATGGTTTGGGCCCTTTGGAGTCACACCGTCTTTTGTTTGCAGACACGGT
Organism: Physeter macrocephalus; assembly: GCF_002837175.3. Taxonomy (NCBI): domain Eukaryota; kingdom Metazoa; phylum Chordata; class Mammalia; order Artiodactyla; family Physeteridae; genus Physeter; species Physeter macrocephalus. The sequence goes on along the minus strand of NC_041222.1, from coordinate 101,468,733 downwards.
CCCATTCCATAGGCTGTGAAACTGAATCGGCTTTCCCTTACCTCATCATCCTGTCATAAGAAAAACATTAGAAAGTACTTCAACCCTGAGAAAACCATAATTCAAAAAGAGTCATGTACCAAAATGTTCATTGCAGCACTATTTACAATAGCCAGGACATGGAAGCAACCTAAGTGTCCACTGACAGATGAATGGATAAAGAAGATGTGGCACATTTATACAATGGAATATTACTCAGCCATAAAAAGAAACGAAATTGAGTTATTTGTTGTATAGCTGATTCACTTTGTTATAAAGCAGAAACTAACACACCATTGTAAAGCAATTATACTCCAATAAAGATGTTAAAAAAAAAAAAGAAAGAAAGCACTTTAGTCATGGAATAGGGCATGTATAACAGGCATTTCAGAACCATAACTTAAGCTTTATCATGATAAATGATAACATTATTATAATGAAAAGGTAAAGCATATAAAGGTGAGTTGCTTTTATTTTCTATTCAAGTTTTATTGATTTATCCTGCTGCATCATACAGACGTGTTCATTCAATGAAACACTCAAGTGTTATGTTTTAATGAAAAAATTAAATATTCTGGTATTGTCTACATATTGCTAGAATATCTAAATAAATTGAGCAAGAAAAAAATCTACTTGGATATTATATTATATATGTTCATTTACTAGATTTTTTCCCCATCATGTTTAAATGTGTACATATATGATGTCAAAGGGAAAATAGCATGATCATAGTTTGAATTTTTCTTTTTCATGGAGGCAAACACTTTAATGCTGTTTCCTACAATTTCATGTTACTTCACTGGGAAATACAATCTAGATCGACAACACTGCTTGGTTATTTTTATTCTCACTTGATGTTTTATACTAACCCGTTTGGCATACTATCAGATGGTCAGATATTCTAGTTCATATACTATTACTTTTAAGGTACATTGGTTTAGTTGAAATTATGAAGGATATCTGGCAGAAGTTTCATGTTAAAGAAAATTATAACTTATCATGGTCCTAAAAGTATTGTTATTTTTCTCTAAACTGTTGCAAATTGAAGAGAATTCTCCATGTATATATATGAAAAAAAACAAAATTTAAAGAAAAAATTACTTAATAAAAACATGATAGGGATTCCCTGGCAGCGTAGTGGTTGAGAGTCCGCCTGCCGATGCAGGGGACACGGGTTCGTGCCCCGGTCCGGGAGGGTCCCACGTGCCGCGGAGCGGCTGGGCCCGTGAGCCATGGCCGCTGAGCCTGCGCGTCCGGAGCCTGTGCTCCGCAACGGGAGAGGCCACAACAGTGAGAGGCCCGCGTACCGCAAAAAAAAAAAACAACAAAAAAAAACCCTGGAAGTTTGTACATTTTAACCACCTTCCTCCACTGTCCATCTGTTCTGGAGAACTGAATATTTTCAGACCTTTAGAGAGCCTCCCACATACACACTTGTCTCAAAACAGAGATTTGAGATTTAAGATTTAACATACGTAGTGAACAATTATATTTTCTCAGTTGTATCTTTCCAGTGAACTCTGAGTAGAGGGGTAACACCAGGCCCGGCTGTTGAGAACTGCAGAGAAAGACCTAGTTTTTCCAGCATGATTTCCTTGAAAACAGGACTGTGGAGTTTTCCCCCTTTACTGTGGCACCTGCCCTGGGGGAGCTGCTCAGTGGCCTGCAGGCTGGAGGGGCCGGGGGAAGAAGCTCTTGAGTTGCTGTTGGACCTCCCCATGAAATGAAGATGCTGTGTCTGGCATGTCACCTGCCTCACATGCTCCTAGAGGACCAAGTAGACGCAATATTAGGTTAAAGCCTATTGTGTCTGGAGGGTCTGATTGACAGTTTGAACCTAAAACCTCAGTGGTGGTGATGGAAGGAGACCTGGCTTTCAGATCCTTTCAGACTCAATGCAGCCAAAGGTTCTGGGAGGGAATTCTGATGAGAACGTGACCCTGACCCTCCCTGGGTTTGAGGTTGCAAAAGCTCCACAGAAAATACTGGGGATAAATCATACTGTTGGGATATGGATGACACACACATATGCCCTGTTGAACTGGCAGATGGATGATGAGTGAGATAAAACCGAAGGGAAACAGGGTCATAAAACTGAGGAGAAATTGGCTTTGTCTCCTATTAACCGATTATCTTTCTGCAGCTAAAACCACTTGGGGGAAAAAGAAACCAGAGCAAGCACATCAAGCAGCTTTGCAGCCTGTGCTCACGATGAAAGCACAAATCCAGTGGGGACTTGGAGGGACACCACATTTTGTACTGATGTCACTCCTCTGCCACCCCAGGCAAATGACACTGGAAACAAGTGACTACCGTGCAGCCCTGTCCAGTGGAAATATAACGGGAACCACCAACGAAAGCTATGTGTGTAATTTTAAATCTAAGGTTTACATTAGCTACATTTAAATTATAAGAAATAGGCAAAATTAATTTTAATAGTATATTTTCCTTAACTCACTACGTCCTAAATATTATTCAAATGTTGACTCAAGTAGAAATTAAAGGAGAAATTTTGTGTTCTTTTTTGCATACTAAGTCCTTGAAATCAGCGTGCATTTTACATTTATAACACCCCTCATTCAGACTCCATATTTCTAGGGCTCAACAGCCTCAGGGGGCTAGTAGATACCACATGGGACAAAGTAAATAGGAGCTGGGCCACTTTGCTGAGAAGGACCAGCAGATATCTGGGCGGTTCACACTTTCCAGCATCTTTAGGTTAATTGACATAAGAGCTGATAATTTTTCTGCATGCTGCAGCTGAAAAACGTTTGATGTGAATGCAAACTCCTAACTTGCTGCAATGTTGCCGCTCGGGAATTGCTGGCAGGCGTAAATTCAAGGACCCTTTTGGAGTGGGTGAAGGCTGGGGTGATGTGAATCTATGCTGAGAAGGAAAGCGGCCTGTTGTCTTTCTGCTGTGTACTGGAACAGCCCTGAAGAAGATGCAGCTCTCTTAAGGGATGTAGCAAACCTGGGCTGGCCATACAGTAATTTAAAAAAATAATAATAATAATAATGCAAAAAGAAAAAAAAAAATGAGCCTCCCCAAACCACATGCTCTGACCTAAACTCTGGTAGACACAGTGATTCGGGGAGTCCCCCAGGCCTGGGTTCCCCGGTGGCTCTCTTTTGGGGAAGGCAGGAGAGTATATACAATTCATGGACACGTTTACTCTTGCAGCTGACATGCTGGGTTTCACTGAAGGAAAAAAAAAATCTGGGCCATTCAGAAGAAAGAACTTGGCCAGAGAAGCCTATCAGCTCTCTTTAGGTGGCTTTCAGGACACAGAGTGAAAAGAGCGAAAATTGACAGGATTCCTATGAAAGATTTCCTCTCACGTTGTCGCCAGCCGGGAGGGAAGGAAATCTGTTCTAGTTCCGGCAGGTGCTTCCCTTAAGGAACCCTGTTAAATCTGGCACTTTCATCTCGGAAGTTAATCCAGGGGGGCCAATGGGAATGCAAACAAAAGGCGCTGAGGCGGTGGCTGAATTGACTGCATCTGCGAAGACACGAAGAAGCCTGCCCACGAAGGCCAGGGTCTCCTTGTCCAGTTCTGAGTGGGGTCCCAGGCTCTGTGCCACGGTTAATGGAGGATGGCCAGGGGTGGTGAACACAGCTCTTTGGGATTGTGGAAGCCAGTGCACCACAAGCAGTTAAGACTGCTGGGAAACGAGAAGGCGAAGCTAAGAGCAATGTTACGAAGCTGGTGGAGCAGAGAAGGCAGTGATGCTGTGTTCGTAGGTCTCATGGTTGTAGTGAAACTGCAGATAGGAAAGTAAGGGGCTAAGACGTATCCAGTAGGTGGTATCACCTTTGGCTAAAGGTATAACTGGGAAGGATGTGATCTTGTGGATGAAGGGCCTTGCCATTTCTGGCGTGAGCCTAATCTTGGGCTGCCGTTCCTTAGCCCAGTTGTAATTGGATGTACTAAAATGGGAGCCCTTAGAATTGCCTAAACCTTCCGCTGTAGTAACTATTGAACAGCACAAGATTCCAGGGAGGTAAAGAAAACTCAGCTCTGATTAAGGACGTGATGGCAGCAGGGGTGCTAGCCCCTCGTTAATTTTCTCTGGAATAGTCCTGATTGGACTACGGTAAAAAATAAGCATGTCCTACAGGCTGACAGCTGACTACGTGGGTTCACTAAGGAAGTCCCTAAAACTGCCTCCACGAGGTGGATGTGGTAAAACCTCTTTAGGAGCTTCAGGACAGAGGAGGCTGGTATGCTTTGGTCCACTTGGCTACATCTTTCCTCTCAATCCCAATCTAAAAAAACGTCACACAGTGAGTCTTCATGTGGAGTAGACCCAACTGTCACCTTACTCTTTGTCCCTTAAGGAAACCTGACTTCTCCAACATGTGTCACAACCTGGTTGGAAACAGTTTGGTCCAGATCATTGTCAGGCTAAGTTGGTTAATGATGAATGAGAACTTTCCTCTTGGAGGAGAAAGTCAGGCAAGGTTTGGAAAGTGTAGTAGCACACATGACTAGGTAAAGCTTAAGATTCAGACTGCATGCAGCCAAGAGTCAGAGCCCAGTGCCATCAGTGAAGTTTTTGGAAATATCCTGGATAAACCACTAGAGATAATTCACAAATAATAAAGGACACACTGCTATTCTCCTGGATCCCACTAAGAGGAAAACAGCTTGCAGCACTATTTGAAATCTGGCAGATACGTTTTGGGTTTCTGTTGGTCATGGTGTACAGAGTGACAGAAAGACGGGCTGAATTTATTTTTTTAAGATTTTTTTTTTGATGTGGACCATTTTTAAAGTTTTTATTGAATTTGTTACAATATTGCTTCTGTTTTGGTTTTTTTGGTCGCCAGACATGTGGGATCTTAGCTCCCTGACCAGGGATAGAACCCACACCCCCTGCATTGGAAGGCAAAGTGTTAACCACTGGACCGCCAGGGAAGTCCCAAGACAGACTGAATTCGAAAGGGGAACGAGGGCCAACTGTAAGACATGTGAGGCAGGCAATAACCCAAGCTGCCTCTCTGAGGCCTTAAAAGTCTTCAACTGTAGAGGTATCTGCTACTAAAACATGCAGACTGGAGTCTCTGGGAAAAGCTCAATAATAGCACCCTAAGGTGGCTGCTAGGATTCTATACCAGAAAACTCTCTAATGCCATGAGCAGATTAATCTATTTGAATGACAGCTACTGGCATTCTCTTGGGCTCTGATAGAGACAGTCCCTAGACTAAAGGAATCTGAAGAGTATCAGACTCTATTTAGGTCTAAGATATCTACCATGTCATGGGTGATGTCAAAAGGGCATCTCCATTCAAGTTCCCTGATAAAAATGAAAATGACATACTCAGGAACAAGCTAAGAGGAGTAACTTGGGTGAAGTACATCATACGAAAATGTAGCCTTTCGACAATGGACCCATGATGGAAGCTACCCAGAGTGGTATGAACCTCATGCTTCTCTTCCCACTGAGGAAAAACAGGTCCCTTGGTTCACCAATGGAAACTCTCATATGATGGTCAGGACTCACAGCGTACCTGCAGTGGAATGAGTAGGTAAGTCTACACAATGGGCTGATTTGAGAAGCAGTGACTGTGGCAGTATCACAAGAACCGGTTCTTGATCTCAAAGCTATAGCTTTATATAGCTTTATATCTGGATATTCAGAAACTCCTGGGTCCTGGACAGTGGCCTTGTGTTACGGTCAGGCAAATGAGCCCTTATATGGGCAGTTAAGAACATCCCAAGGGGGCTTCCCTGGTGGTGCAGTGGTTAAGAATCCGCCTGCCAATGGAAGGGACACGGGTTCGAGCCCTGGCCTGGGAAGAGCTCACATGCTGTGGAGCAAATATGCCCATGCACCACAATTACTGAGCCTGCGCTCTAGAGCCTGCAAACCACAACTACTGAGCCCGCATGCCACAACTACTGAAACCTGTGTGCCTAGAGCCCGTGCTCCATAACAAGAGAAGCCACTGCAAGAGAAGCCCGTGCACCGCAACGAAGAGTAGCCCCTGGTCGCCACAACTAGAGAAAGCCCATGCACAGCAACAAGACCCAACATAGCCAAAAATAAATCAATCAATAAATTTTATATTAAAAAAAATTTCTTCTTTAAAAAAAAATGAAAAAACAATTTCCTCTTGAGAAAAAGGAACATTCCAAGGTGGGAGATGCAATTCCTTATAGAAATCCCGGGGTAGAATTAGTTAGGTCATGTAGTCCCCATCTAATTGCCGGCTCAGAAGGGGACTGCAGCGCCAAGGCACATGTCGTGGATTGGTCTTTGATGCAGTCATGGTGCTGTCCAGGCCATGCAGCAATGGACAGAACATGTCCCTCTGTTGCCCAATGAAGCCACTGATGTGGTCAGAGCTTGTCTGGAATATTAACAAGATAAAGAATTGCTTGAAAATTGCCTTTGGGTTGAATCTCCTGAGAACAAGAGCTAACACACAGCTGGCAGATAGAATGCTTAGGGTCTTTGCCCAAGCCTCTTGGAGGATTCAATGGATTTTAGCAGAAATAGATGGTCCATATTGGCCTTGTTTACACTGTAACAGAAGCCATAGCTGAAAATACTATGAATGGCTTGGAACAGGCACTTTTTTATCAGTCTGGGCCCCTGGAATAGATCCCTTTGGAGAAAGGAACACGTTTACAAATGGCTAGTGTATAAAATGGCCGAAGAGCACAACATAGTAAGGGCATCTCGCATCCCATCAGCTCACAGAGCTGTGGTTTAAACAGAAATTGGAATGAGCAATGAAAACATTATTACTAAAGACAGGATGGCCAGGACATGAAGGGCTGGTTGGTTCACTGGATGAGTGCGCAGACCATGTGGGTACGGGTGACAGTAAAGGGGGAATAGCTTTACAGAGGTTTCTGGTTTCTGGTAGTGGAAGTGTCGGGGGGTGGAGAGCAAGGCTGTGACTTAACTGTGTCCCACCTCACAGGTTTTTCTTTTGTATTACCTGATAGCATGGTTTTGGGGACACGACTGCATTTGCATTGTCTAGCTGAAAGGATCGTTGCTACTTATGATAACTGTATCTGTTTCTTTGGACTAAGAAGCCATTCATGCCCTCTGTAGGTGAGGGAACTAAAAGTCCTGTGTGCTTGAGAAGCTATAAGGCCTCGCACTTAGATGAAGACGCTTTACCTGCTCTCTCTCCTGCTTTTTATCCTACTGTAAAGCTGAGCAAATGACATATGAGATTAAAGTTTATTTCTGTCGTGCAAGTAAGTTGGTCTCCTCAAACCTGTAATCAGAGCTATGGACTTATACTGACAAAGCCACTTTACTCTGGATATGTGTTTAAATAGAAATGACACCTTTGAACAATTTAAACTTCATCACCTTCATACAGCATTCGTCCATCATAAAAGCTGGCAACAACGTGTAAAATGACCACATTCTATGTACATGCAATAATGACAGTCCAGACGAGGACAATATTTCTCACACTGTGGCCCACACGGCGGCTGTCTCAGAGTCGCTCGGAGGGTTTGCTGAGATCCAGTTTTCTGGATCTCAGTTGCAGAGGTTTGTACTCATTAACATTTAGGTTGTCCCAGTAATCCGCATTTCCAAGCTCTCTAGGTGATCATAACGCACAATTTGTAGAAACAAAAATTTCCAAAAGGCACAATGCAGCTATCCTAGTTAGCCTGAATTCATGGTGATGTAACATTTTTTGAACACCTCTAACACTTTCTAATTTAAATTTTAAGTGGTAGTTTATGAAAAGATACTCTGTAGTGACTTCTGTGTTAGTATTGAGGTATTATTTTATTTTTTAATAATTCCTGTTTTTAAGTAAGGCTGTTTCTAGGAGAGGCTATCTGTAAGGCTATTTATATGACCTGTATCTTTATTCATTTTTAAATTTATGACAGACCTAGGAATATTTTAGGAATAGATTTTGGACAATTACATTATACAATGTGATTTGGTGCAGTATTGTTTTTTCAAAAGCATCCGGAATATGATTTCACTAACAAATGTATCACCGGTGGCTTTCCTGTTAATTTTGGAGGTGAAAAAATAGAAACTTTAAATTTTAGTAAAAATATTTCCCTTATCAAAATGTCTCATTCAAATATTTATTTCCTGGCAAAGGTAATAGAAAGCAAGATGTTGAAGGACTCTTGTTCTAAAAAATGAAAATAAATTGGGTATCTGCATTATTTTTAGAAAATGTCTGTGCTATAGGAAATAGTTTTCAACTGTTTTATATAGTCACACAAATATATTCGATGGTCCAAATTTAAAATCTGACTCAAGATTGACATTCAAAATGCAAATGTTTTTATCGTAGTTAAGCAATTCCATGGCTTCATCATTTATTGCCAGGGGTCTGGATAGTTCCAGTTATTTAATTCTCAGATCCTTGGTTTCTTATTCTAGGAAAAGATGATTAGAGCACTACATAGCAGATTTTTTTAGGGTGAGAAAAATACATACAACCCCCGATAATTGTTGCTATCGTATTATCAATATTTTGTTTGTTATAATTGTATTATTATAGACATCACATAACACACAATGTGAAAGAAAAACACAGCTTCAACAATTTTACCATTAGATATTGTAAATCTACAGAAGCTAAGCGAGCACTAAAGTTCTGTGTAAAATAGGCCTACCAGTTGCTGACTCCCCAGATGGCCTCACACTTGTAGACTTTTCACTAAAAATTAACTGACAGGGCTTCCCTGGTGGCGCAGTGGTTGCGCGTCCGCCTGCCGATGCAGGGGAACCGGGTTCGTGCCCCGGTCTGGGAGGATCCCACGTGCCGCGGAGCGGCTGGGCCCGTGAGCCGTGGCCGCTGGGCCTGCGCGTCCGGAGCCTGTGCCCCGCAACGGGAGAGGCCACAGCAGAGGGAGGCCCGCACACCACAAAAAAAAAAAAAAAAAAAAAAAAAATTAACTGACAACATAAAACTAGGAGGATCACTTGGCTGCCTCACTGTCTTACTGTTGTGATGGATGGGCTTTGCTCTACAACTGCTGGGATTCTTGCAAATCTAATTCCTGCAATCAAGGAGCCTTTAGTGTTGTTAGTATGTTCCATGAAACGGCACAGATATTTGGGGTGAGCCCATGAGATGAGGCGCGTGGAGTCATCTTATTTCTTCAGCAACAGGATCTCAGCTCTACTGGACCAGACTCCAGTCGCCACCTCGGAGAGAGGATGAGAGAAACAAGGACCCCTGAACTCCAAAACGATCGTATGATTTTTTTTTTTAAATGACTGGACTTTGGGGATCTTTTTGAAGGGTTACACTTAAAATAATAATTTTAAGCATGAATGAAGTTTTTCTATTAGCTCATCATTAATAATAGATTGCTATACTAGAAGGTGCATGAAATTATTTTATGACTCAACTAATTTCTCTGTTTTGTAAAACTCAGTCACAAAATTATCCTGTGTTTATATATGTTCAGAGGTGCAGTGATATTCTTTATTCCAATTAACACTCAAATATTTTTTTGAGATAATTCAATTTTCTGGTGAGGCCTTTAGCTTGGGTTTCTAATGGACTAAAGGCCACAAAAGCAAGGTTTAGACAAACATCTAAAACTTTTGACTCAGACACTATATGTTAGCCAGTGTTCAACGTTCATAAAATTAAGCCACTTTACAACTCAAAATATAGACAATAATAAAGATTAAATAGAATGAATTAAAAATGAACCAAAGAACGCGGCTGATTAAAAAAGTAAAATTGAAAAAATAGCTTCATTTACCCACAAGTCAATCCTCTTATGCTTCAAGCAAGTTAGAAGGGGAGGCAATAAAAAATGTAAAAAGCCATTTTGTTAGTGTATAATTCTTTCTACAGGAGGACCTGTTTTCACTAAATATGGAAGTGAGAAAAATGTTTCAGTAATTAAGCAACAATACCATATTGTGAAACATTCTAAGTGCTTTTTCACTTTATTTAGAGAATTATGCCAAAGACTAACTCATGTAACATGCATATTATAACTAGAATTATTATGGGAAGAAAGCCCAAGGGTAAATATAGTCATTCAGTTGAATTGCTTCATCTTTATCATCAAACATAATAAACTGACATATATATGAAATAAGAATTAATTTCCTATCCTCTTAGTCTTCAAAAATAACAATAACAAAAAATATTATTTGTTTGCAGGCTTGGTGAAAGCATGAAGATTGCTAGTGAGCGGTGACAAATCATTAATTATATAAAACAGCATGAGTGATGATTAATTATGTGAATTGATGTGAGATACAACAGCACTAAATATGTTACTTTCATCCTAATGTTTTTTTCCCTACTGGATACCTTTGAGATGTTCTTTATACAATCAAGATGCTAAGTAAATTATCCCAAAGGTTTTTTTGTTTAAATAATTTTCTGTAACTTTTCATTGTCAAGCAGGAAAATGACAAAGGAAGGAAAAGTGAATTGCTATTAATTCCCATTTATATGATTTCAAAGTGTGTAGATTTTGAAAAAATTACTAATAAACAAAACAGTGGCTTGGTTTTGTTGAGAAAAAAATCAACGTCACTTAGAAAATTCTAAGGTAAGACAAAGTATGTGAATGTATCAGCCTAAAATAAAACCCTCAGTTTAGACAACTATATACATTTCTATATCACTTAAAAATGGAAGGCTTAAAAAAATATAACTATATATGAGGTTAAAAATACTTTAGACTTGCAAGTCTATTGTCAATATAAAATTCCTTGAAATCCCAGGGGAACCTTGCATTTCTTATAGATGACATGAATTAATTATGAATTAGCCAAGTTTATGCTTGGCATATTGAATTTAGATTCAGAATGGTTTGGAGATTATTGAATAGTAAAATGTAAGCTTAAAAAGATGAATATTTTAGAAGAAATATTATGAAAATGTAATACATATATTTTGGGGAATTGCTGAGAAGTCAATGAAATATTTTTTTTAATCTGTACATCTATTTCTATTTAATGTGCTAGATTCTTTTATTGCCAACTCATAATTATGGGGCAAAATAAGATACTATATTACAGTGGACAGCATATATAAAAAGCAGTGTATCTTTTTTAGTTAACTTTGTGATGGAAGTCACTAAAGTGTCACTAAATTAAGTAGAGATTATATTACTTTATTGAATATTATTTTCCTAAAGAGATATTTCAGAGGGGATATAGTTCTAAGAAATAGTTGTGTTTAACATAAACTCAAAATATTTGTTGGCAGGAAATAATTAAATTCTTACAATTTTTGTTTTATTGAGAAAATGAAATTTCTAACCCCTGTGTATCAGAGTCACTCATATAGAATTTACTTTGAAATTATTGAGAACCTACTCTTTTCTCAGGTATGTATCAAAGAAATTTGTAGGAAGTACTTACCTACTGAAAGAATATCTTCTACTCTAGAATATAGCATAAACTGACCTCAAATGGAAACTTTATTGAATAATTTAGTGTATATGGGTACCATGTTGCTTCCAAGCATGGAGCCTCATCCCTTCAACCAAAATAGTACACGTATAGTTGCATTTGTCCTAAGACTGTAGAGCTGACAAAAGGTACAAGGCAGAAAAATCAATTATTTGTTATTCTTAAACGTTACCTTGAGTTATTTTTGAAGTAAGATAGGATATAAATACATACATAATAGTCAAAATGCAGTCAATTATTTAAAAAAGATAACTATCACACTTTACAAACTTGGTAATTATTTTTTGAATCTAGAACTAGTGGTCCATTCTTATTTCATTTGTGTACACAAATAATAATTAACGTACAGTAATAAGTAGGAAGATAGAGGTACTAGAACACCGTGTGTATGTGTTTTCACTCAGAAAACCACTGCAGCATTCCACTGCAATGCAGAAGCTGTATGAAATGCATTAAAGCAATCCCATATCATCCATATTACTCAACAAATAACATAGGTTTGGAAATATTTTGAAGACTTTATAACCCTCCAGAACTCAAGTAATGATATCATACATGGGAAGAGCAACTTCTAACCAAAATACTTTCGTATCATGCATACACCCACACACACACAGCCCCGGGGATAAGCATTTATGACAAGGTGCAGCGGTGGGTGATTAGCACGCAGCAGGCTACGACAGTGTGGGGTGGGGAAATTTGGATACAAGAGTGAATGTGCATCCTTTCACAGCATATAAAAGGTTCCCTGGTACCTTCACAGAGGAAAAAGTAAGGTGTAAAAGATTGTATGCGGGCTTCCCTGGTGGCGCAGTGGTTGCGAGTCCGCCTGCTGATGCAGGGGATGCGGGTTCGTGCCCCGGTCCGGGAGGATCCCACGTGCCGCAGAGCGGCGGGGCCCGTGAGCCATGGCCGCTGCGCCTGCGCGTCCGGAGCCTGTGCTCTGCAACGGGAGGGGCCACAACAGTGAGAGGCCCGCGTACCGCAAAAAAAAAAAAAAAAAAAAAAAAAAAAAAAAAAAAAGATTGTATGCAATGCCTAAGCCAATGCTGAACCAACTTAAAACTTTCCTTGGAATACCATGTACATCAGTGTACAGCCCTCTGTTGTGATCAAGCTTTCTCTAAGGGGGTGATTTTATTTATTGTCCCTTTTGCCAACTAAAGTACTAAGAACTCATGCAAGTCAGTACTCATGAAAAGAAAGGGCGTGGCATCCACCTTGAGCCTCCTTTTCATTATATTGATTTAAAGATTTTGATTGCTCAGACTGTTTCTAAGCAAAGTGCATAGTTTAAAAAAAAATGAGGAATTCATTCAGCCCAGAGGGCTATTAGGTTGAGAAAAATTGTTTTCAAAGAGTGAAAATGATCAACCCCAAATCTGCATGATGATTAGAATATTATAAAACTAAATGGCGTGCACGGATTTCTAATCAATGTATTTGCATTTATTGTATTTTAGAGTGTGTTTGCATTTTCTTAAATGATATGGTAAAAAACCATACTGTTTCTTTTTTAAAAAATAAGTATTTATTGACTGTTAGTGAAGGAAATCTGATTTTTTTTCATCAGAGCTCTTTTTGCATTGTTTTGTAAGGCAATATTTAATTGAATACATGTATTTTATACTAATGCTACTATATGTATGAACTGTTTAGTTACCGAAAATTTAAATATGTACCTTTCCCAAAGAGGCTACTATGGGCTATTATGCAAATTCAAGGCAATTAATTTTTAAAAAATTACCGTTAGGATAATCAAGTAAAAGTAATTGGATCATGTGATTTTTTTTCCACCAGGGATGAAAACTGAAGAAGTAGCTAGCTATGTTGGGAACAACTATGCAATTTTTGTAGAAAAGAAAAATAGTTCAGTGATTATTTAACTAAGGTGTGTAGTAGAATCTTCTGCGGAGGTGTTTTTGTTTTGTTTTGTTTTGTTTTTTATATGGACTTTTTTTTTTGAAAGTCTTTATTGAATTTGTTACAATATTGCTTCTGTCTTATGTTTTGTTTTTTTGGCCATGAGGCATGGGGGATCTTAGGTCCCCGACCAGGAATCAAACCCGCACCCCCTGCATTGGAAGGCGCAGTCTTAACCACTGGACGGACCTCCAGGGAAGTCCCTGGGGAGGTATTTTAAAATATACCGTATCCCAGAAATTTTAATTTAGTAGACTGGACTGTTTGTATATGATTTCCCAAGCTAAATTCTTGGCTTTTGGTACGTTTAAAATTTAATCACTGAGTGCTATATTATAGATCTCCAAGTCAAGCTACTGATATGCTCTACTGTAGATTACATTTCTAAATATTTAGCCATTATAATTGGACATGTGTCCTTGTGACCTCTTTTTAATCGAACATTTCCGAGGATGCTATCAAAACCAAAATCATTCATTTACTCTAATGAATCTCAACATGCTTTAACATTAAGAAAGGATGCTAAAGATACACAGGCTGGACAAAGCATTTTATTTTTGCCTTATTTTTAGGTCTCTATTTTCTGGCAAGAGGGGCTGTTTTCAGAACTTATTTATATAAATAAATTTCCCATTTATTTTGAAACTAATTTTGTCAAGGCATATGGTTATTTCTTCTATGGAGACTATTATAAGATACATGTGATATTTCTGTTTAATATATATTTTAAAATCATTTTGACCAGTTTGGTTAATAGGATGAAAGACAATATTTCAATATCTTTTGATTGAGTGAGGGAAGACAAAGGGAGTTGTTAGAAAAAGAGAGTATCCTTAGCTGAAGGGGGTTGGTGTTTGTTCAGCTTTAAGTGTGCAAGGGGCTGTGTTTCCCCACCAAACACTGCCTGAGTGCACAGTATGCTTGCTGTCTGCATTTTTACCGATGACCACATTCCTCTACTTAGAGTTAAGAAAGTGAATTTACCGTGTCTGAGAAACGGTAAAACTTCTCCAATGCAAAAGCTTCTGTCTGTGGGAAGGTAAAGTGGACCAAAAGGGATTGAGAAACCAGAGATAGATGATTAAAGTCATAGATGATTAAATATAATTGCACAGTTGGTTTTAATTGCATAGACCATCTTAACATACATATGTATCAATTAATAGATTTTCACATATGCAAGGTATCTACCCCCCAAAGTATGAAGTGAACTTAAAAAAAGAAAAACACTGGATTATTTTTTCCTGCACTAAATCTTAATTACAATATTTGCTCTCTGAATATTTCAAATAGTGATTAGAAAATAATCAGGTGTAACTATTTTTGCATTTTGATACTTTTCTAGAGTGCCAATCACTAGAAACATTAATCTTGCTGTCTTTCTGTGAGCCAAAGAATAAGGGATGTCAAATATTTTTATCCCAATACACTTACAGGTGGTAAAATTGGATAAAGAGCTGCTTTGGTAAGGATTTTTTTTTTTTTAAGGAGAAATCAGAATTGAGTATCTGAACTTGTAGCCTGTTATGTTATCCATTAGCTACTCTAACTGCTGGATGTGTGGTGGGTGCAGAAAATGTCTGAGCTCTCAGACCTCCCTTTGGACACCACATGTGAACGGCTTCCCATTTCTGGTGTTTGCAGCACATGGCTGATACATCCTACATGTAGGAAGGAGAAAAAAGGTAGAGAAATGAAAAATAAATGTAAAAAAGTGAACCAAAATTAGAGGGGGAAATAAGTGTTGCTTTACTTCTGATTCATGTTGGAAGGAAAAAATAGTCTTAATCAGTCATTAATGGGAAAAAAAGACAACAGCTTCACCCTGTGATACAGAATGCTTTGTCCTGTTACAGTGCTTCAGCCTGTGCCAGGTATCATATGAGAGAGAGTAGCAAATAGGCAGTAAGGGAGGGAGAAAGAAGGAGGAAAGAGAGAGAGGGAGGGTTGGGCAGAGTGAGAAAAGTATAAGGAAACCAGCAGACTGGGAGAGGTGGGGGGGCAGGAGATAAAGAAAAGTTAATCTCTCCATGAAAATATATGTTAATGTATAAATGATGTGCTTTAATATTTATAAAAATTTGATCAAATGCAAGCCCTGGCATTGTTTCTTCTGTCCACCATGTTACCCAGAGTATTGCAGTGCTGAAATTCCTTCCATTCTACAGTGAATTGGGGTATTTATTGGAGCAGGTGATGATTCTGGTGAGTCAATTAGACATGATTGGATAAGTTACTGTCTTAGAATATGTTTAATACTGAGTAGGCTTAGCACTGGGAGATCATGGCTTAGAGCTTTTTTAAAAAAAATTATAAAATATATAAATCACAGTCAGTCATTCAGAAACCATAAGAAATTCCTTAAGAAATTAAATCCTTAAAAATGCACACTACATATAAACCAGACTATTAATTTTAAGAGTTGAGAATGTTTTGACTTAAATATTTCAGTAGTTTGGATTCTGGCCACAATTTCTCCTGTAATATACAACTTTGATATTTCTCTATTAAGAGACCATTTGCTTTCAAAATGTCAGCTGGCACATTCACATTAAAAGTAAACTCAAAGATATGCTGGTTGATAGAGACTCTCCCTTGCAGAAAAGGAAAGGGGTTAATTGAAATTATGTAAATATAAAGAGAGATGACATTATAAGTCTTAATAGAGGGGAACAACACCATCCTGTACTTACAAATCCAATTAGGAGATTACTTCTACAATTTCATGTGGTCTCCCAATGATGCTCTAAATAAAATTTCTTCTGGGTTTGACTTATCAAGTGATAGCAAGGCAAAAATACACCTTATTGTGTTTCGAATGGGGATTCAGAAGAAATGTCTTAAAAACATAAAAGTATACATAAAAAGGAGACCACAGAGTTTTACATCAACATCATAGTATTAATAAATAGGTGATATTTGATGGAAACAATTAAAGGAATTAGTTCGAAAAAAGGTACAACTTTAATAGCTGTATTTGTTGACTTATGTCAAGTAAAACCATCAGAAACAATGCAACCTTGCAAATAAGAAATGATAGATTTTGTTAGTGGAAGCAAAAAATGGTGTTGTTCCAGGACATACATTAGAAAGAAGTTGATAAAACTCTCATGTCACCAGATGTGCTGTGTAAAGTATAGTTCGATGTTACCATTTTCTCCCTGAGGCTATTTTTGACAATGTAAGTTTCAGCTGGACAAAACCAAAGGGACATCATTTCATTTAGTCCCTGTCCCCATTTCCTCTCTGTACCTCCCTATTAAATATGCCAAATTCACTTTCCAGGGAGAATTGTATCTCAGAGAACTTAATGCATTTAATCGCCTACCCTATTCTTTCTCTTCCGTCGAAATCTCAGAAGTTCTTTATGTTGTCTCGATACAAAATTTACAGCTGCATATTCCAGTAGTGCTGAAAACACGAAAAGGAGACACACTGCCATCCAAATGTCAATAGCTTTGACATACGAAACCTAGCCGGGAAAGAAACAGCGAGAAAATTGACTGGTTACTTCCATTGGGCACAAGAATGGCCGTCTGAATTATACCATTTATATACCAGCTTGGAAAAAAAAAGCAAGGAAGTAACATTTCTTTTTTTTCACTTAAAACATTTTTTTTACTTAAAAATGTTTCAGAAATTAATTCTGCAAGTTTTATGTTTTAGTCATACATTAAAATGTGTATTTTTTCCTAAGAAGTTTTTACGAATGAAGCGCTAGCCCCAACGTATGATGAAAGAAAATAAGATGAAATGTAATTTTACCTTCAGGGTAGAA
This sequence comes from Physeter macrocephalus, assembly GCF_002837175.3. NCBI lineage: Eukaryota > Metazoa > Chordata > Mammalia > Artiodactyla > Physeteridae > Physeter > Physeter macrocephalus. The sequence goes on along the minus strand of NC_041222.1, from coordinate 101,451,607 downwards.
TAGTATCATGCTTGGTAAGCATGCAGTAACATTGAAATATACCTTTAGGGTAGCAGAATGCTTGAAAAAGTATGAAGTAATATTGAAACATAGATAATGCTGTTGAACTTGTAGCTCCTGATTTTCTTCACTAAAAAAGTGTTTTATTTTGAAATAATTTTAACCCTACAGACACTTTGCAAGAACAGTAAAAAGAACTCCCAAGTTCTGCAGTTGCTAACATTAAGTTACATTTCTCTCCCTCCCTCCCTCTTTCCCTCCCTCTCTCTCTCTCATCTCCATTTTTATATGCTTTTCTGCCTGAATTATTTGAGTGTAATATGCAGACGTGATGCCCTGAACCTTATGTGTTTTTTCTAAAAAAAAAAAGGACACTCTCCTACATACACCCAGTTAACGCTTCAGGTCTCAAGCTAAACTTCGCACACATCCGGTTCAGAATAGCAGGAAACCTGTGCTTACCTGAACACATTGCATTGTAATTGCTTGTTTCTTGTTCTCTTTCTGTTTAGAGTGTGAAGTCTCTGAGGACAGATGGCATCTGTTTTGTTCTCCACCACAGTGTGGTTTGACCCATGTGTGCATATTTGCTGAGTGAATGAGCAGATAAATGAAGGTGTAAAATGTCAAAACACAGGGAAAAGTGAGCCATAGGTGATGATTCATATGGAAATTCACTTTCTGGAGTGACACTCTGATAATACCTTGGAATGAATTGATTTTCTTTACAAAAGAGGTGTCAACTTACACCACGTCCAATGGTGTCAACTTACATGTGAAATACGCCAACAAAGGGACCCTCTGTATCTCCTCCTGCATCTTTTTTTTCTAACATCTTTATTGGAGTATAATTGCTGTACATTGTTGTGTTGCTGCTATATAACAAAGTGAATCAGCTATACATGTACACATATCCCCATATCCCCCTCCCTCTTGCAACTCCCTCCCACCCTCCCTAGCCCGCCCCTCTAGGTGGTCACAAAGCATGAGCTGATCTCCCCGTGCTATGTGGCTGCTTCCCACTAGCTAGCTATTTTACATTTGGTAGTGTATATATGTCCATGCCATTCTCTCACTTCGTTCCAGCTTACCCTTACCCCTCCCCGTGTCAAGTCGATTCTCTACGTCTGTGTCTTTATTCCTGTCCTGCCCCTAGGTTCTTCAGAACCACTTTTTTCTTTTCAGATTCCATATATATGTGTTAGCCTATGGTATTTGTTTTTCTCTTTCTGACTTACTTCACTCTGTATGACAGACTCTAGGTCCATCCACCTCACTACAAATAACTCAGTTTCATTTCTTTTTATGACTGAGTAATATTCCATTGTATATATGGGCCACATCTTCTTTATCCATTCATCTGTCAATGCACACTTAGGTTGCTTCCATGTCCTGGCTATTGTAAATAGAGCTGCAATGAACACTGTGGTACATGACTCTTTTTGAATTATGGTTTTCTCAGGGTATATATATGCCCAGAAGTGGGATTTCTGGGTCACATAGGAGGTCTATTTTTACTTTTTTTAGGAACCTCCGTACTGTTCCCCATAGTGGCTATATCAATTTACATTCCCACCAACAGGGCGAGAGGGTTCCCTCTTCTCCACACCCTCTCCAGCATTTATTGTTTGTGGATTTTTTAATGATGTCCATTCTCACCGGTGTGAGGTGTTACCTCATTGTAGTTTTGATTTGCATTTCTCTAATGATGAGTGATGTTGAGCATCCTTTCATGTGTTTATTGGCAATCTGTATATCTTCTATGGAGAAATGTCTATTTAGGTCTTCTGCCCAGTTTTGGATTGGGTTGTTTGTTTTTTTGATATTGAGCTGCATGAGCTGCTTGTATATTTTGCAGATTAATTCTTTGTCAGTTGCTTCGTTGGCAAATATTTTCTCCCATTCTGAGGGTTGTCTTTTGGTCTTGTTTATGGTTTCCTTTGCTGTGCAAAAGCTTTTAGGTTTCATTAGGTCCCATTTGTTTATTTTTGTTTTTATTTCCATT
>NC_041222.1:101448937-101449225 GCF_002837175.3 Physeter macrocephalus | reverse complement strand
TTGATCTATATTTCTGTTTTTGTGCCAGTACCATACTGTCTTGATTACTCTAGCTTTGTAGTATAGTCTGAAGTCAGGGAGCCTGATTCCTGCAGCTCCGTTTTTCTTTCTCAATATTGCTTTGCGTTTCCGGGATCTTTTGTATTTCCATACAAATCGTGAAATTTTTTGTTCTAGTTCTGTGAAAAATGCCATTGGTAGTTTGATAGGGATTGTATTGAATCTGTAGATTGCTTGGGTAGTATAGTCATTTTCACAATGTTGATTCTTCCAATCCAAGAACATGGT
>NC_041222.1:101413952-101448595 GCF_002837175.3 Physeter macrocephalus | reverse complement strand
TGAGAATGATGTTGGCTGTGGGTTTGTCATATATGGCCTCTATTATGTTGAGGTAAGTTCCCTCTATACCTACTTTCTGGAGAGTTTTTATCATAAATGGGTGTTGAATTTTGTTGAAAGCTTTTTCTGCATCTATTGAGATGATCATATGGTTTTTCTCCTTCAATTTGTTAATATGGTTTATCAGACTGATTGATTTGCACATATTGAAGAATCCTTGCATCCCTGGGATAAACCCCACTTGATCATGGTGTATGATCCTTTTAATGTGCTGCTGGATTCTGTTTGCTAGTATTTGTTGAGGATTTTCGCATCTGTGTTCATCAGTGATATTGGCCTGTAATTTTCTTTCTTTGTGACATCTTTGTACGGTTTTGGTATCAGGGTGATCATGGCCTCGTAGAATGAGTTTGGGAGTGTTTCTCCCTCTGCTATATTTTGGAAGAGTTTGAGAAGGATAGGTGTTTGCTCTTCTCTAAATGTTTGATGGAATTAGCCTGTGAAGCCATGTGGTCCTGGGCTTTTGTTTGTAGGAAGATTTTTAATCACAGTCTCAATTTCAGTGCTTGTGATCGGTCTGTTTATATTTTCTATTTCTTCCTGGTTCAGTCTAGGAAGGTTGTGCTTTTCTAAGAAATTGTCCATTTCTTCCAGGTTTTCCATTTTATTGGCATATAGTTGCTTGTAGTAATCTCTCATGAGCCTTTGTGTTTTGTTCTTCTTTCTCTAATTGCTTTAGGTATAAGGTTAGGTTGTTTATTTGAGATTTTTCTTATTACTTGAGGTAGGATTGTATTGCTATAACCTTCCCTCTTAGAACTGCTTTTGCTGCATCCCATAGGCTTTGGGCCATCGTGTTTTCACTGTCATTTTTTTCTAGGTATTTTTTATTTCCTCTTTGATTTCTTCAGTGATCTCTTGGTTATTAAGTAGTGTTGTTTAGCCTCCATGTGTTTGAGTTCAATTTTCTTAAATTTACCAAGGCTTGATTTGTGACCCAAGATATAGTCTATCCCGGAGAATGTTCCATGAGCACTTGAGAAGAAAGTGTATGCACTTGAGAAGAAAGTGTATTCTGCTCTTTATGGATGGAATGTCCTATAAATATCAATTATCCATCTGGTTTAATGTATCATTTAAAGCTTGTGTTTCCTTAATTATTTTCATTTTTTGGAGCATTTAATCCATTCACATTTAAGGTAATTATCAATATGTATGTTCCTATGACCATTTTCTTAATTGTTTTGGGTTTCTTTTGTAGGTCCTTTTCTTCTCTTGTGTTTCCCACTTAGAGAAGTTCCTTTAGCATTTGTTGTAGAGCTGGTTTGGTGATGCTGAATTCTCTTACCTTTTGCTTGTCTGTAAAGGTTTTAATTTCTCTGTCGAATCTGAATGAGATCCCTGCTGAGTAGAGTAATCTTGACTGTAAGTTTTTCTGTTTCATCACTTTAAATATGTCCTGCCACTCCCTTTTGGCTTGCAGAGCTTCTGCTGAAAGATCAGCTATTAACCTTATGGTATTCCCTTGTATGTTATTTGTTGCTTTTCCCTTGCTGCTTTTAATATTTTTTCTTTGAATTTAATTTTTGATAGTTTGATTAATATGTGTCTTGGCGTGTTTCTCCTTGGACTTATCCTGTGTGGGACTCTCTGTGCTTCCTTGACTTGACTGACTATTTCCTTTCCCATATTAGGGAAGTTTTCAACTATAATCCCTTCAAATATTTTCTCAGTCCCTTTCTTTTTCTCTTCTTCTTCTGGAACCCTTATCATTCGATTGTTGGTACATTTAATGTTTTCCCAGAGGTCTCTGAGACTGTCCTCAATTCTTTTTATTCTTTTTTGTTTATTCTGCTCTGTGGTAGTTATTTCCACTATTTTATCTTCCAGGTCACTTATCCGTTCTTCTCTCTCAGTTATTCTGCTATTGATCCCTCTAGAGAATTTTTAATTTCATTTTTTGTGTTGTTCATCATTTTTGTTTGCTCTTTAGTTCTTCTAGGTCCTTGTTACACATTTCTTGTATTTTCTCCATTCTATTTCCAAGATTTTGGATATCTTTACTATCATTACTCTAAATTCTTTTTCAGGTAGACTGCCTATTTCCTCTTCATTTGTTTGGTCTGGTGGGTTTTTACCTTGCTCCTTCATCTGCTCCATATTTCTCTGACTTCTAATTTTCCCCGCCTTACTGGGTTTGGGGTCTCCTTTTTGCAGGCTGCAGGTTCGTAGTTCCCGTAGTTTGGTGTCTGCCCCCAGTAGGTAAGGTTGGTTCAGTGGGTTGTGTAGGCTTCCTGGTAGAGGGGACTGGTGCCTGTGTTCTGGTGGATGAGGCTGGATCTTGTCTTTCTCTTGGGCAGGACTGTGTCCGGTGGTGTGTTTGGGGTGTCTGCTAACTTAGTATGATTTTAGGCAGCCTCTCTGCTGAGGGTGGGGTTGTGTCCCTGTCTTGCTGGTTGTTTGGCATGGGGTGTCCAGCACTGGAGTTCGCTGGTTGTTGAGTGGAGCTGGGTCTTAGCGTTGAGACGGAGATCTCTGGGAGGGCTCTTGCTGATTGATAATATGTGGGGCCAGGAGGTCTCTGGTGGACCAATGATCTGAACTCGACTCTCCCACCTCAGAGGCTCAGGCCTGACACCCAGCCGGATCATCAAGGCCTTGTCAGCCGCATGGCTGGCATGGCTTCAGAGTTAGAGAAGCTGGCCCGCAGTGGCTGTCCTTCTGCGCTGCACATTAGAATCACCTGCTTCTTCCTTGTTTTGCCCCAAAGGCAGTGTTCTACAGAGAAAAAGATTAGCCTTGAAAATAGTCACAGCTCTGTGATGCCTTTTTTTTTCCCCTTTGTGCTTAGTCAGGTTTCACTTGCTCACAGGGTGCCACGTGCAGAGGCCTTGCACCCGGCTCTTCTGACCGGAGTTACTAGTGCGGAATGGCTGCTGCCAACACCTCAGCTCAGGCGGGCCGTGTCAGTCCTCCTGCATCTTAAGTGTGACTTCTACTGATCAGAATGACCTCTCCTGAGCAAAGAGATGTATGCCTTCAATTTATTCTAGTGCTGTGCTGAGTGTCCAGCTGTTTGTAAAGTGTAGATTTAAATCTCATGAGTTCTGCAATTATGTCAGAAATTTCTGGCTGCCCTCAAATACATACAGTCCTGGAAGATATAATACAGCTTTCAAAGGCACAGTCTCAAGCTACACCCTTCCTGGAAGAATATAACTCATAGAGTGTGGGTGCATTTTTTAACAACCTGGATCTATAATAACATGACCAAAGAGATTAAATCAGATATTTAACTTCCAAATGAACCCGATGACTGTTTTCAATGACAATAGACCTATGCAAACATCATCTGTGCAGCCAGCGTTCTGCTCTTTGTGATCTGTACCTGACCGTTGAGCCTGAAAAGTCTATTTTCCTCATCCTCTCCTGACTCCCATCACCAACTTCAACTCTCTTTCTCCTCCATCCTCGCTGCCCTTCCGCGGACAGCAAGCACAGGCCCTGGGAAGTTTGGAACTCTAGCACTAATAACTTCAAAATAAAGCAGCAGTTCCTACGCCAACACGTTCACGATGTATTCACAACACACAACTCACTCCCTCTGTGACTCAGAATATCACCTTCTTTCCACCCGCTGTCACCTCTGTCCTTTGGGGCAGTTTCACTCTAAACCAGCCCATCCCTATGGACCACCTTGCTGAAGTCCCATCGTCCACCGTGCTGTTGGAACCCTGACTCTATTTTAAGCAACCATCTCTCCTCCGTGTGACTCCTTGGACATATGAGTATGAGAAAATGAAACCTGAATATCTGCTAATTAGATGCACCAGGCAGGAAGACTGTTGTCTTGGAAACCAATCCAAAGCCACGTGTGGAAGACCACCTCCTTCTCAAAGCACGCTCTTCCCGTGGCTCTTTGACCCACATTCTCCAGGTTTCTTCCCTCCACCCCACCCCACTTGGCTCCATGGGCCTTTCCTCTCCTTCCTGAGATCCTCAGAAACAGGGCCTGTGCCTCTTCTATTCCCACACTGACACTTCTCACTTCTAGCCCTTATCTGTTTCCATGGATTCAGTTCCTCCTCTGTGCTCAGGGCCTGCAAATCTCCATTTCCTGACTGAACCCCTCTCTAACCACATTCTTACTTGACAGTACCTTTTGGATGGCGCACGCACCTCAGACTTAATCTGACTATGAAAGAAGCTACGAATCTCTACCAGACTCAGCCAAATGAACAGCAAACACACACAACGGCCTCTTCCTCCTGGTGAAAAGGCAGTATTCTGTTCGTGGTTGTTCACCTCCAAGTCTAGGATTCTCTGATATCAAAGACCCAAGCCTGGGAATCCTACCTTTTTGCTATTTCTCAAATGTATCATTTTCTGTCCTCTCCTACTGCCATCACATTGATCTCCACCACAATAATCTGTTTCGCAGTTTCTCCTAGTGCTGAAGTTACAGAGATGAGGAAGACGGACAATTAAAGATACATCTTTAATTGAACCTACATTCAAGTGGGGGAAAACATACAGTAAAAAACAATCACATAAATAAAGATAATTTAAGAGAATTGCAAGAATGAAACTACAATAGGGTAATGGGAAGAGAAGGACAGTGCGAGGGGGTCTGTGTTAGTTGGGCATGATCTGCAAAGGCCTCTCTGCAGATCTGACAGTTACCATCTCAGGCCACTTTCTTACTGGCTTACTGTGCTCTACTTTCCTTCCTTCAGTTCTTGGCACCTGAAAGCGATTGACAAGCTCCATCCTGAGTCAGCAGCTTTGAACTTCTTGTTAACTTCTGTCTGGAACATTCCTTCCTTTGTGTAACTGCTGGTTAATCCTTCAGGTCTCAGCTTAAAAACGACATTCTCAGGGAGACCTTCTCCAAATGCCCAGAAACATACAGCCCTTCCTGCCTTCCTACCTCTGCTTTCCTCCTAGAACCCTTGTCTCAGGTCACTCATCACAGTTGTAATGATGTTTATCAGTGGGTAGCTCTTATAAGGTGACTGCTGGATAGCATCATTTAAATGTCCCCACTTTAGCTAATGACTCTGTTCCACAATCCCTAAGGGCTATTTTCCAAAAACTTTGGTTAGGAGGATTCAAAAATGAGTATGTTCTTGAGGATTTCAAGGTGAAAGATCTATATTGATATTTTAGCAAACTATGTGTTGATAGCAAACAACAAATAATTCATCTTATTATTGACCTGGCCCCACTGTACCAACATTATCCATTTATGTATCTTTCTCCTTTTAGGCTAATATATCTTGTGAGCTAAGACAAGGGCCAGATCTTATTTGCCTTTGTATTTCTAGGACCCAACACAGTGCTCGTTATACTACGGGCTCTCAGATAATGTTCAACTGATTGAACCATGTGAAGTGACTTGCCTTCATTGGCCATTTATTATTACAGAAATAATTATAATAACTAACACGCCAAGAATGTTCTTAGTAGTGTCCATAAAACTACTGAGTGTTCTTAGTAGTAACACTTTTAATCCCCACAATGGTTGAGGAAACTATTCCCATTTCAAAGATGAGGAGACTGAGACATGTAAAATAACTTGTCACATAGCTACTGCTATAGACTGAATGTGTCCCTTCAAAGTCCCAGTGTTGAAATATAACCCCCAAAGTGATGATATTAGGAGGCTGGAGCTTTGAGGAGTGATTAGGTCATGAGGGTGGAGCCCTCATGAATGGGAGCAGGACTCTTATAAAAAGGACCTCAGAGAGCTCCCTTGCCCCTTCCACCATGAAAGAACACAGCTAGTAGATCACCAGCTATGAACCAGGAAGCAGGCCATCACCAGACACTGAATCTGCCAGTACCTTGATCTTGAACTTCTCAGCCTCCAGAACTGTGAGAAATAATTTTCTGTTGTCTATAAACCAGCCCATCTATGGTATTCTGTTATAGCAGCCTGAACAGACTAAGGTAGCTACCAAGTTGCAAAGCTAGGATCTGAAGACAGCTAATCTGGCTAAAGAGCCGTAAACTCAACTACTATTGTATCAATATATCACCTGGTTATTAGGCTGCTTCTATTGAAGCTACCACCGCAAGTTAACAACTGTGAACACACTAAGTAGAAATAACTCTCTGTATCTTAATATTCCAGCCTCTTCAACTTTTATCTGAGAGTTAAGAGTGAAGTCAGTACATAAAATACATACTGTAAGGTCCTGTATGTTTGCTGGTTCTGATCCTAAAATCTAGCAATCAGCTTCCTAAAAGACAATGTCGAAAAGGAGTTATGAGCACTGTAATTACCGCATAAAAACAAAATAGTTGCTCTGCAGAAGCAAAACTAGATCAGGGAAACATTTTATCCTCAGAAATACAATGAAAGTCTCCCCAGCAACATTCTCACATTAATTATAATGAAGTGTTTTTATGAGCCGGGAGACCATTGACTACTTGCCATGTGATAATCTGGGACCAGATTAGCTTGATAAATTACCATTTGCATGCGCAGAGCTGGTTTACCGCAAGGCTTTATCTTTTTCATTCTAAAAAATAAGTTTTAGGGACTTCCCTGGTGGTGCAGTGGTTAAGAATCCGCCTGACAATGCAGGGGACACGGGTTCCAGCCCTGGTCCGGGAAGATCCCACATGCCGCGGAGCAACTAAGCCCGTGCGCCACAACTACTGAGCCTGCACTCTAGAGCCCGCGAGCCACAACTACTGAAGCCCGCACTCCTAGAGCCCGTGCTCCGCAGCAAGAGAAGCCACCGCAGTGAGAAGTCCGTGCACTGCAACGAAGAGTAGCCCCCGCTCGCCACAACTCGGGAAAGCCCGCGAGCAGCGACGAAGACCCAACGCAGCCAAAAATAAATATTTTTTTAAAAAATTAAGTTTTATAATGTAGGGAAAGGAATATAAGCGTCATAGGTTCTATAGAATTCTTTCCAGAAGAAAGATTTTTTTTTCCAGAAAAATCTGCATTTATTCTACTTTGCAATGTTATCATCAGAAAACAGAGAAAGTCTGCTTCTGGTGTCCTGAATATGTGTATGTTGGATTTTATCATGATTAATTATCCTGGTTATACAGATTGGAATCCAGTGCCCTTGGCCCTGGGAAGCAGTCGTGTTCAGGGAACTTGCCTAAGCGTGAGTTTCTTTACAAGGAAGTGGGCATAAGGAGGATTCAAGCTGCGATTTGATAACAGTAACAAACAGTCCCCAGATCTCACTGGCTTGAAACAGCAAAGGTCACTCCATGTCCACTCGGAGTTGAATGGTGACTCAGGGCAAGTGTTGTCATTGCCATCCTCACCATGACCTCATCTGACAGGGTGGTCACCATCTGGAGCACTGGTGGTGACCACAGCAGAGGAAAACCAGGGCACAGATGGGTCTCACATTTGGTTATAAACACCCTGGGCTATAGAAGTGGGCACAGATCACTGCACTCAAACTCATTAGCCAGAACTATTTACAGTCAGCCCGGCAGTAAGAGACCTGCGAGGTACAACCCCATCCTGTGCCTGGAAGGGAGGGAAAGCCAGAAGGAACAGAGGGAGTGGGGGTGGGAAAGGATCCACTCTTTGTGCTTCTGGAACAAAAACAAGGATCCCTACAAGCCCAGGACTGATGACAAGTGTGGATTATGACCTGATCACTGTGACATCTTGAAGAGAGAACAAAAGCAGCTTTGTTAAAGGGCAAAACTCACTGCTTTATAGAAAGAAGTTGTTAATTAATGAGAGCGTGACAAAGAAAAAGAAACCTCTCCTGATCTTCAACCCCAAACCTGTTCAAACCATGTCAGGTCAGAGTTCAGTAAAATCCGTTGTAAACAGGACAGGTAATAGATTATTTAGATTATAAAGACAGGCAGGCTGCAAGGCAAATTCGGGCATGGGAATGGGTTTGCTTGTACCGCACAGGATCTCAGAAAAGAAAAAGACTGTGCTTCCAAGTATGGACCGTACCTCACCAGTTACTACTCATTCCATCCCTTATTAGTTTCACCAGACCCGACTTTGTTCACTTATTTGTGCATATGCCCTCTGAAGTCATTTGATTTTGTGCTCTCTGATTCAGAGGAATAGATGGCTTGCATGTATCTCAGGCAATTCTTCATAAATCAATTTAATTTTATGCCAGTTTTAGGTAAGATAATTGACTAGCAACAATTTTAGATTATAATTGTAAGTAATTGTAATTATAATTGTAAGATTGTAAGTATGGCACCATATGCTATAGTTGAGAGGCTTGTCAAGATACATATCTTTATCTTACTCCACACAGAGATGGTCAAAGGGATTGCCTTAGGGCAAATACTGCCCTAAACTACAGCTGGTAGATGACAGTGCATTAATGGGTAAATATTTATTAGATTATAACCCAGACTACTAAATTATAGTAAATTACACTGACAAAATTATGAGTTATAACCCAGACTACTATTAATCAAGAGTTTTTAGAAATAGAAATGTATAATGCATTTATAAGCAGCACAGCTTTGAAGAAGAAATTGATTAAAACAGAACCTGGAGTTTGAATCTCCAAATTTCATGCAAACCAACATGTAGGCACTCTACATGGTTAATATCCCAGGAGAGTGAATAGTTTGTCAATTCTTTTCTCAATCCAAAGTTGCTTTTTATTTGAGAAAGAGGTATAACAAAACATCACAGTGTATTGCTTTTGATTAGCTAAAACAGCCCTTTGAATTGGGTAATTTATTCTCCATTGGTGATAATCAATCCTGGTGAATTCTCCCAGTCCTCAAAATTGTCAAATAAACTGTGATGAGTAATTCTGGCTGTGGAATGGGCAAGCAGCTCAATGCCTTTTCTCTGAGTTATGCTGAAAAATTTCCTGCTTGTGTCATGGCTTTTTTCCTAGGGGCTTTCAGGTCACATTGACTACTTATCTTTGGATTTGTGAAATCCAAACTGTAGTACACTTAATCCTTCATGTCCTCCTAGTGTAAAAGCTGTATAAGAATTTTCCATTTTTTAATGCTTATAGGAAAAATTATATTAGTTTCAAAATTATTTTGAGCTTCATTTAAGATTTAAAGCCAGAGAGATAAAGGAATAAGAACAAAGGAAAAGAATAACCAATGTTTTAAAAACTGGTGCTAAAGTAAAATGAAGCTGATATTGAAAAGGCAAACGAGGTGTCTGTAGGACTGTTTTCTTGGAACACTAGGTGGTGAATCACACAGAGTTTTGTGAGCTTTGCCATTTATCATCCTGGAGGGCAACTCACAACCGCAGAATCCTACTGATGTCATATTCATACTGATTATGATCCTCATAAACCTTAGTAAATGAATGATGCTTTGAACACAATATTTATTTGCCACATAAAGTTTTTTAAGAGATGAAATGTAACAGAGAATCATAATAGCAGAACTGCATTACTTCCAAAGTGATGAACTTGATCAATCCATCCAGTCATCAGTTAAGAAAAATGCAATTAAAAAGGCTAAGGTATTTTGAAAGGTCACCCCATTGTCTCTGACTTCTGCTTCAATTATAGGAGCTTTACCATTGTCTTTTCTACAGGACATGATTCTTGTGTTTTAACACTTAAATGAATCTGTAAAATCTAGATGTCACTGGAAACGCTTCTTAGGTGCATGCTGTTAGTTACCAGCATTTCTTACTACAATATGTTATCTTTTTTTGACCTACTCAGGGAAAGTTGAATTATATTTGTGACTTCTCTCTTCCTTGTATTTTTGCACTGGAGGTTTTGTATTTCTATAAGATCATCTTTATTATACCCATATACCCTCCCATTCCCTTTTTTTCCAAGATCTGAGACTTTCATTCATAACTTCAAACAAGAATCAGGAAGACAGTTAAAACCTGTAAGGTGTTCCCAACACTGACTTTGGGACCAAATTCTTTATTCCCCTGGCAAATGGGGAGTTTTACATCCAATTTTATCTGTCAGGAGGTTCATGGTATGATTCTAGGATTTATATGAATATGGTAAAGGGCGTTTAAGACATTAAATAGGTAAAATTGGCTCGAAGCTGCATATACACCTTTTGTTTTTAAACTTCATTTGATGTCAAAGCCACTGTATAATGTCATTTCAAAATTTTTTAAACTTTATCATTTGATCATATACTTTCTCCAAATTGTGCCATCACATTTAAGAATTTATGCAGTGACTCTGTCTCTATGTCAGCTGCAGAGGACATACTTGATAATTGTTAAATTCAGCTTAATGAGACCTAGTAAGCCTATTAATTATAGGTACTAAGATCAAATGTAGAACCAGAGATGTCTATCAATTTCTATTCTTATTATAGGATCCACCTATGTTTAGGAATTATCTATTTACTGGAGACAGAAAAAAAACACTAATAAAATTGAATAATATTCAAATGCATTATATCTTTTGATTTTAAAAGAAATTTTTTATGATTCTTACATAAATGATTTTTTCATTTTCTGTGCCTTTTTTCTTTTTCTCTCTTTTCCCTAAGTGAATATAATATGGAACAGAATTATTAACATATCCAATGAAAATTCTTTTAAATTAAATTATTACATCAAATATTGTACCATAAAGTTAAATATACTTATTAACTATTTTGTCTCATTAATGAATTAAAAATGAGCCCACTTGCATCATATTTGTACTGAACTTGACTGAAGTAATTTAAGTTAACTATACTTTGAATAGACATTAGAATCTTTTATTCAATCGGTGAGGATCAAAACATTATTTTTTTTTATTTTTTTTTTTTTTGCGGTACGCAGGCCTCTCACTGCTGTGGCCTCTCCCGCTGCGGAGCGCAGGCTCCGGACGCGCAGGCCCAGCGGCCATGGCTCACGGGCCCAGCCGCTCCGCGGCACGTGGGATCCCCCCGGACCGGGACACGAACCCGCGTCCCCTGCATCGGCAGGCGGACTCCCAACCACTGCGCCACCAGGGAAGCCCCTCAAAACATTATTGATAGTAATAGTTATCAATAGGAAAACCTGATTACTATGCAACTCCCTTGCCCCATTTAATTACCGCTGATATTTACAATTTACTCTCCTTTAAAACAGCAGGGTATTTTTTTTTTTAGAAGAATGAGAGCTAATTAGAAAATAACACAGTAGTGAATACAAATACTTCATTTTCCTTCCCATCCTGTCTTTTCAGTGTAATGTCACATAGATCTTTGTGTGCCCACACAATCATGGCATCCAAATATAAATATAGCAGTTAGATTTATACGTTCTAACAGCTGTAATCACTTCTATAGTTGGTGTCTTTATGAAGAATAAAAACTTAATATCAGTGCTTTGTGACTACCTAGACGGGTGGGATAGGGAGGGTGGGAGGGAGACGCAAGAGGGAGGAGATATGGGGATATATGTATACGTATAGATGATTCACTTCGTTATACAGCAGAAACTAACACACCATTGTAAAGCAATTATACACCAATAAAGATGTTAAAAAAAAAAACAATGTGAAAGCTATTGTTATAGCTATAGAACCAATGTTTTTATTATACTGTACGGTAGATACATGGCAATATTTAAATACTTTTTCATTAATTCGGTGATTCTCAGGGGAATATATGATTCTACATAAGTAAAGAGTAATTCAATTGAGTTTTTACATTTTTTTGAGAGAGATGAAAAAATGGCATATTCTTGCTTTTCAAGTTAACTATGGAGTAAAGTTTAAAAGCTCACACTGTCTTTAAATATCTGCATGACATTTACTCAATAGACCCATATCATGTACTGATTTAGGCTCTGATGATAAAAATATGTAAAAAATAGTTTGTCCTCTGAAAGCTACTCCTGGTGGGTTTCACAAACAGACTGAATGGGGAAAAATATTGCTGTATACCCAGATCTTCCCAGAGTTCCCTAAAGCAATTCTTTCTAGAATCATAGTTTACAAATTAAAATGATATTTTGTCTCTCCTATGATTTTCTCTATTCCTAACCATCCCTATACTTAATAAAAAATATAATCCCCTCAGTGCCAAGATCTTAACTATGTATTAGTGTAAATCAAATATATACTCAAATATATACTCAAAAATAGTTCAGTGACTAATACTATCCTCTCTTTGACCCCTGATTAAAATCTAATTCTCCCAAGGAGGATTGCTTTTCACATCTAAAAAAAAAATCACAAAATGTTGGGAATCTCAACGAGTTTGGGAGAAAAGTTTTGGGGTGAGTGGGTCTAGCCTTTAACTGAGCTGTCTAACCTATTCTGCGTGTGGGGGAGAGATGGCCCTAGAAGAGGAAAGGAGAGAAGGGACTTTGAATATGCATGTCCATTTCCAACTGGAGGAGGAGGGCCAACCACAAATACATCTTCTTTCCCCCTCTTTCTGGACTTTCTTTTACTCTTAGAAGAACCACCTCTGGTCTGCTTCCCTATGCATCTGTAGTTTACTCCTTGAAGTCTGAGGCTTGGGTGTCATTTCTGATGATTCCATGTGACCGTCATAAACATCTCAAACTTAACATGTTCAACCAAAGAACTCTTACCTCCCCCAGCCTTCCCCATGAGTAACTATTACCACTACTTGCCCAATTACTCAGCCTAAGGCTACCCTTGACTCCCACCTTTCCCTTACTCCTCAAAGTCCAGTTCATAAGCAAACCCTGTCTATTTCATCTCTATTTGAGATTTTCTAAAAAAAAAAAATCTACCTCTTTCTAAACCCATCTTCTACTCTCCACCTCTGCAACTACCAATCTAGCCAGACCATCCTCTGCTCTGAGCTATAGTTTTCTTGGTCGTATCTCTGCTTCTATTTTTACCTCTTCCTATTAAGATTCTTCCAAACTCCATCCAAAATAAACTTAATCCTTACCAACTTCTATAAAACCCTCCACGATATGGCTCTATGATCACTGCCATTTTTTCTCACTCACTCTCCTCCAAATACAGAATGTTAGGAAGTGTTCCTAAGTTTTGCAACTTTGAAAAAATGCTGGCCACAGGATGCATTGTCACCCTCTTTGCTCCAAATTCCAAGAAATGAATCACAGGAGTCTTCTTGCTGTGGGCTATTACATGCCTGATTTATGACACCGCAGAAGCCAGTGCAACAGGAAATATCAGCGAGGAATCTCAGGTCTGTAGTTCACAAGGCCTTGGCTCAAGTACATTCGCTGAGTTTTCTACTTTGGGTCTTATTTGACCAATTTCCAAGCTCCTTCTTATCTACAGGAGATGCATTGGCAGAGAGCCTGGACAGAACACTAAGCGATTATCATAAATTAGTGATTTATTGTTTCTTCCTCCTGTGTCTGATAATCCCCTATTGTTTTCCTGAATTTAATTTTGTTTTCCTCCTTCCTGGATTTTTGTCAGTAGGAGAATGGTGGATGTTTCCGTGGCAAGATTTTCAGGCATCTGAGGGTTCTTTTGTGGGGTTGTGAGAATAGCAGATCTTAAGGTGCGTGGTTTCAGACTCCTATTCCTAAATGCAAGTGTGAGCCCTCGCCCCTTGCCTTTCCAAATCGCAGAATCAAGATTGCATTTTTCAAGAGAACTCTACTCTTTTGAATGATCTCATCCAATAGGATAATTCTTGTTTATTCTGGGACTTCAGCATCTGCCAGCCTGAATTCTAATGTACATAACTTCTGTACATAACCCATTCCTTAACTATCACAAAGCCTAAGATGATATAATCACCAACTCTTAAGATATCTGTTTGCGAATCAATTCTTAAAATCCGTTATCATATTTCCAGTGTCTCTATGATCTGAGAGATGGAGAGGTTTTGTATATATTTATGTGTGTATTTGAGCTAATGATTGAAAATTTATTCCTTCCCTGAGATAACGGTGAAATTAATACCTTTAAAAAAAAACTTCTTGAGAAAAACTATGAAGTCATCTCAGACCTTTCTTTCCTTAAAAAACAAAAAACAAAAAACTCCTGTCTCTGTTCCGTTTTTTAAATTTATCGCTTTCTTTATTTCTGCTTCCTCCGCCCAAACCTTCATGCTCTCCCAATTCTGCCTTCATCTCTGTATCCAGATGCCTTTTTGCTCTGCCTCACAGAAAGTGTAGTTTCCTTAAATGAATCACTAAGTGCTCCACTATCTGGATAACAACTTACGAAATGAATGAGCTTTCACTTCTGTTTAGCTCATGGAGAAAAAAATCGATGAGTAAAATGGCAATTTCATTTACAAATTGACTATGGAACTTCAACCATTACTCAGAGCCCCTGAGACATTTATCCGTGTATAAAAAAGCACTTAATCTTATAAACAGATTTACAATTTTCATTTGGACGATATTTTATAAAACACTAGTTGATATAGATCATTTTGGAAATACAATTATGTGTTAATAAAAGTAAACCTTATTTTGAAAGACAACCATTAAATCTTAGCAAGGCACAGTGAGCATTGTTAAATATCAAGTTCTTCCGATAGTAAGCAACATTTTTAGTGATAAAATATCCTGCCATCCACTTTTATTTACTTAGACATTTTAATTGAATAAATTGAGCCAGAGAATGCAATTCACAGTAAGGGGTAAGGAAGCCATGACAGCAGATTTATAATTTACTTGGCATGGCAGGGAGATAGCATCAAATGCACCAGGAAAGTGAGTATGATTTTATTACATTAACGTCCATCATTGTAATGAAAAGAATAGTGAAGCTTGTTGGAGATCAGACAGGATTACTTAATTTAGACAGTAGAAATTTCTTTCTTAGAAACGTTTTCATTTAGAAAAAGAAAATAATTTTCTATTGCTATGTTGCTAAATGCATAAAAAGGTATTCCTATGTTTTATTTCAGCACATCTTTAAAACACACAAAGCATATTTTACAATAAAGTGTTGACTGTCTCATGTAATTTATTGAATATTGCACTGACCATGGAAAACAGAATGGTTGTCTGGGAACAGAAGGGTTGAGGGTGTATCATTGTTCACCCTCCTGATCACGTGGCTGACGGGAGCTGTAGCTGCCCCTGCCCAGCATCATGGCAGCAGATACCACACATCACTGGCCCAGCAAAAGATCAAAATTCAAAACTCGAAGTGCGGTTTCTACTGAATGCTTATCACTTTCACACCATATAAAAGCCAAAAAAATCGTTCAGTCGAACCATGGTAAATCAGGGACCAACTGTAAATACTACTGAAAAAGATGTGGCCAAAATGGATAATGATATATACGCATATTAGTGCAGATATGCGTGTGTGCCCGCTTAGTGCACTTACCTTTGGTAAGGAAGCTCGTGATCCTGAACTCTGTGTAGTCATAGTCAGCACGGTGGTTATTCCCAAGGCTACCCGGGCTGGAGCAGCATCCATATTGATCCAGAATGAAACCCAGGAGAGAATAACAATCAGGAGACTGGGAATGTACATCTGGATCAGATAGTAGCCCATCTGTCGTTCAAGATGGAATCGCACTTCTATACATGTAAACTTTCCTAATTGGTTGTGAAATAAATGCAGTAATTGGTAAAAATAGGTCTTTGTTATCGCAGCAAATGTCACAATTTTGTTTTCATCATAGTTTTGCCCTACACCTTTCTGTATAATTATACAATTATAATGAAATTATATAACTATTACTTCTGTATAATTATAAAGTTATAATGAAATGGGATCCCAAATCATATATGCAAATTGTTTTCTGAAAAATAGTTTTCTTATTTTTCTCTTAGCACCTAGAAGCAATGTAATAGAACAGTGTACTATTTCAGGAAATAATATATAATCTTATTACTTCACATTTGATTAGTACTTCATGCTTGCAAAGTACTAAAGTGTCTATTATTTCACCTGATTTGTGTCTGCTTTCATACCTTCTTTTAAACACTGTACCTTGAGGTTCTAGCCAGGGTAATTAGGCAAACAATTAAATAAAAGGCATTTAGACTGAAAAGAAAGCAGTAAAACTATCTCTATAAGTAGAAGCCATTACCTTGTATTCAGAAAATCTTAAAGAATTCACTAAAAATCTACTTGAGCTGAAGAGTTCAGCAAGGTTACAGGATACACTATCAGTATACAAAAAGCAATTGTGTTTCTGTACACCAGCAATGGAAAATCCCAAAATTAAAGTGAGAAAACAATTCCATTTACAAGAACCAAATAAAATAAAATATTTAGAAATAAATTTAACAAAAAAGTGTAGAACTTCTGCACTAAAAATTACAAAACACAGTTGAACAAAATTAAAGATCAAAATAAATAGAAAGTCATTTTCTAGTCATTAATCAGAAGAGTTAATATGTTTAAGATTGCAATACTTCCCATATTGATCTACAAATTTATTGCAATTTCTATCAAAATCCTAACTGGCTTTTATGCAGAAATTGACAGGCTGATCTTAAAATTAGTATGAAAATGCAAGGGACCTACAATAGCCAAAATAGCCTTGAGGGAAAAAAAGAACAAATTTGGTGAACTCACACTTCCCAATTTCAAGACTTGCTACAAATCTACAATAATCACAAAGTATGGTACTGTCATAAGTAAAGATATACAGATTAATGGAATAGAATTGAAAGTCAAGAACTGATCATTTATGGTCAATTGACTTTAGACAAAGGACTAAGACTATTCAACAGGGAAAGCATGGTCTCTTTACCAAATGGTACAGGGAGAACTTTGCTTTTTGGAACTTTCTGGAATTTTTTTTCCCACAATATGTTCAATCCCCAGTTGGTTGAATCTTTGAATGTGAGCCCATGGATATGGAGGGCTGACTATATAGTGAAAGGTCAGGTCACAATTCTGGAAATGTTGAGCCCAAGAAAAATCATAGTTACTATAAGGAAATAATAAGAGCAGCCACAGATGCTAGTGGGAGGCCACACGCTCACCACTTTGGAGTGATGCCTCAACTGTGGGCAGTTTAAGGGAACTTGTAGATTAGGCAATTAGAAGAGATATTACAGAAATAGCCAGTTCCAGTTGTGAGAGAAGTGAACAAATAACATGAATGTACAAGTCTTGAAGTCCTTGATGTTGATGACTGTATCTGATATTTATTCTCAAAGGCAAAAGGCTACTGTGTCAATGTGAGTAGTAGGTGCTTAGTAACAATATCTTGGAATGTATGACATTGTGGCTAAACTAAAAATTTAGGCAAGTGAAGCCTTAAAAAAAAAGAGCGACCTCTTTCATTTTGTTAGCAAACACAATGTTTACAGCTACAGGACAGTTAAAAAGTACATTTTATCGCTCACATAGAAATTAAAGGAACTTTTGTGGAAACATCATTACTATGTAACTATAGGCATCTCACAACAAAAGAAATTAGTTAAATATAATTGAACACCAAGCATTTCTTTTGTTCCATACAAACCAATTATATAACAAGATGTGATGAGTCAAAGCTTCCATAAGTTTCAAAGACATCCATTCTCTGCTCTATGACTATAAAAAAAAAATTCAGCTATAAATTGTTAAAATAATTAACCTAGCACTATAATTAAGAAACATCTGGGGGCTTCCCGGGCTTCCCTGGTGGCGCAGTGGTTGCGCGTCCGCCGGCCGATGCAGGGTAACCGGGTTCGCGCCCCGGTCCGGGAGGATCCCACGTGCCGCGGAGCGGCTGGGCCCGTGAGCCATGGCCGCTGGGCCTGCGCGTCCGGAGCCTGTGCTCCGCAAAGGGAGAGGCCACAACAGTGAGAGGCCCGCGTTCCGCAAAAAAAAAAAAAAAGAAACATCTGAATATCATAAAACCACAAGTCGTAAGTGTAATGAAGAACACTCAACTCCTACCTGTGTTGTAATGTTTAGTGCAGTATCGTAAATCTTTCTCTTCTTTCAACAGAAACTGGGGCAAAGTGAGTCCTTCTGCCACTTGTACAGGTGCCTCATCTTGCCATTCAAAAATGAGATCATTCATTGTGTACCCAACTAGGCAAAACATAATAAAAATATTTATAGCGAAAAGGGCAAAGGAGTGAAATTTAAAATAATCACTTGTAGAGTTCCCATAGGATGGGAAGACCAAACAGTGTCACCTTAACTCTATTGACTGAGCTATGCATGGCACAATTCCAGTCTACTGAAGTCTCTTCATACAGAATATTTAACAAATAATGTAAGAAAATGTAGTAGGCTAATAAAAAGTATGGTATGGCATGTAGGAACCTTAAAGAATAGGCATATACGTTCTTTCCTTGGGATGGGAAGCTACTGCATTAACTCGGCAATTCATTTTGGTTCCACTGCATTAGATCTCTCCTCACCTTTTCTCAAATTATTCAGGACCCTTTCAACAAAAACTGAAATCGTCACAGGTTAGGAAACGACCTAAACTATAACATCCATGGAGGGAACGAACCAGAGCTGATACCTTTCTTGGTTTAATCATTAACTCTTTCAGTTTATGGCATCTGCTTCTACGTGCCGAGTCCCAAAATGGACAAAAGAATATTTTAGACAGAAATGTCTGCTGTTCAGGGAAATCGGTACACGGAGAAAATCCACGTGTGTGGAGGGATCAACTCTTGCAACATAGCATGAGTGAATTCAGACTGGAGTTCACGAACATATGTTGTAATAAGCCAGCGTCTTTTAGCAAATTAAAATGTCATCTGTCTATAGGAGTGGTATCTAAGGAAAGCAGAATTTGATCTTTTTCTTCCCTCCGAGTGAGAGGCTCTTGAAAGGTGCACTTGAAGGCCGCTGCAGAGAAGGAGTCAAAGGGAACGTCACCTGCGGGGAAGATTGCAGGCGGTCAGAGTTCACAGCTGCCCCGGTGGTAGGAAGAGAGGAAGCACAGTCTGGCCTCTGAACTAGGGCAAGGGGCCAGATAAAGGAAGCAGAAGCTCTAGGTGCATGAAGCACGCGGCAAACGAGGGAAAGTGTCCCAAACAAGTTCTCCGGTAGCTAATGTTGTCGACAAGGGGCTGTGTGCATGATTAGAAACAGCTGGCGTGGGGCAGGTTAGGCTGAGCAGGGCCAGGTGTCTGGAAGGGAACCGATCACCCTTCTTCCTCCCACAATACTTGGAAGACATCCCCAAAAGAGCTGAATCTGATCCAGCTGTGGTGATAGTGACTGGAGCCAGATGCCCGATGCCCAGCCCACGCTCCTGGCCCGTGGGCACACCTCGGGACATCCACTCCACTGGCTGCGGCGAAGGTGACTTTAGCAAAAGCAGCATCCGTATAATGGCTCATTGCGGAGCAAGCGCTCTTTGGTAGAGGTTGTAAAGTCCTCCAGACTGATGGGGACACGCCTGAATTCTGGTTCCAGGACAGATAAGAAGACCTGCGGGACTGTCCCCTAGACCATTGGACTTGGCACAGCAAGGACTTATGTTTGACTTGCTTACACTGGAATACATTTCATTGAACCCTGCAATTAATGACTTGGTGGCTAATAATAGAAGGCTTTCACTTTTATTTGTAAGCCTTTTGATATATCCATTGTCTATACTATTTTACCGAAAGAGAGAATAATGCACACTTCTCGAGGATCAAAAGTAAAATAGGCACTGATTCTTATTTACTTCCAGGTAAGACAGGTACCCTATTCTTCCATATGTGCAATCCCTGGAGACAAAAATATGTGAGCTATTTCCCAATTTAGACGGATAAATGGAGAAATGAACTGAAACCCTGATTTGTTTTTATGTTCTAAGTTTTTCTTGGGGTTTTCTGTGAAAAGAAAGTAGCTCTCTGAAATTCCCTCAGAGACAAGGCTTAGTTAGGCTCTGATGCAATTTACAGACGGCGCACACACCCAGCTTGCTCTTGTGTCAAACCGTCATGCACACTAAGTGATTTAGGCGTGGGCATATCCTAATCAAGCTATGCTGTCTCCTTGAGGTCCATAAAATATTTAAGTTTGAAACCAGAAGGAAAAGGGTGAAATGACAATTTTAGGCGGTAATGCTTTTATTCTTAGTAACTAAGTGGATGTTCAAGGAAATTAACTAAATGGTAATTTTGCCTCCATAAGCCTTCAAACATAACTTTAAAAAAAATCAGTACTTTTCTACACAGTTCACAGTGTTTCAGCATCCTTATGCTTTTGGTTGGCAGAACTTTATACAACTCTGAGAACTGCCAAGGTGAAGAGACTGGCTAATGAGATTGAGGCTGTGAGCCGAATTGCCTTGTACCATAAAGAGTTCCACAACAAGGAATACTTCATTGAGGGAACAAAAGCATTAACCCTACCTTCAGCCAACAATCTCATAGGGTAGCTGCAGGGAAACATGTAAACAAATGACTCAATGCAGGCAAACACTTGTTTCTTCAACAAGTATTTATTCGGCACAGACCGTATGTAAGGCATCCTACTGGGTTTCAGGGGATGTGAGGTGCTATTACCAGGTAGAAAATAAGTGGCACAGGGGAGGTTCAAAGTGCTATGCGCATTCAGAAGAGGGATCTATAATAGCCATTTAAGCCTCATTTGAGTTGCACCTGGAAGAAAGGCAAGACCAGCATATAAAGAACGTGAGAGACAGTGAGGCACTCAGGCAAAGGAAATAGTATAATGGGTTGAAAGAAACCACAAAGTCCCAAGGTTTATAATAGGAATAGCAATAATTTTATTTATCTAGAGCCAGTTTGCATGAAGAAGCATATGGAATGAAAAGATGAATTAATGTAAGATTATGTAAAATTTACACTCCAGGTTGCAAAGTTTGATTTTTTAAAATTCCCTGTGGGCAATGATAAACAATTGAAATCTTCTGAGCAGGGGAGTGACGTGACAAAAATTGTGCTTTACAAACATTACTCTAGTAGAATCTTCTCATGGGATTCACAAAATCCAAACTGCTTTCATATTCATAAGACATTATCTACCTTTTTCATTGTGTTGACATTGGTCCAAATGGTGAAAACACAGTAAGTAAAACTTCTAGCGCTTTAGAATAAGAGCGGTGGCTCCAAACTGTGCTAGTGGTTATTGTATTCTTTACTGCCATATCTTGCAGTATAAACAATGCCATTTTATTTAAGAATGTCCTCAATCCTTGATAAAACAATAACAATGATAATCTTAGTAAATTTTGACCCTTATATAAATGTCCTTTTAATATTCTGGGTATCAAAATGGGAAGTATGGATAAAGCACTTCAGCTGCATGTTGTAACACGATGGTTCTTTTAAGGAAAAGCACTGGTGTGATTGATTTGCAAGTAAGCCAGCTGGTTTTGCTCGAAACACCATTTTTACCTGAAAAAAAAAATGACTGGCAAACTGTGATTATTACGATTAGGTATATGGCCAATCATTTTCTCAAAAATAAAAGAAGTGAGTGAACCTATCGTGTTGAGGGAAACAACTGACAGTATTTGTTGTCAATGGTAGATTTTGAGCTTTCTATTTAACATTAAATTTTGGAAAAATTATTTTCCCAATACTTAAAGATTTTTTGATGAGCTCAATGGTGATATTAACAGATGTGACTTTTCAATACTGTATAATGTCACGTGTCAATGTTTGGAATATCTGAGTAACTCATTAAGCTAATGTTTTCCAAATGATCAAAGCATGATGTTAAAAATCATGCATAGGCAAAAGCTCCATTTAACGTTCAAGACACAAACAGATTGGGGCTTCCCTGGTGGCGCAGTGGTTGAGAGTCCGCCTGCCAATGCAGGGGACACGGGTTTGAGCCCTGGTCCGGGAAGATCCCACATGCCGCGGGGCAACTAAGCCCGTGTGCCACCACTACTGAGCCTGAGTGCTAGACCCCAGGAGCCACAACTACTGAGCCCGCATGCCACAACTACTGAAGTCCGCGTGCCTAGAGCCTGTACTCCGTAACAACAGAAGCCACCACAGTGAGAAGCCCAAGCACAGCAACGAAGAGGAGCCTGTACACAGCAACGAACACCCAAAGCAGCCAAATAAATAAATAAAATAAATTTATTTTTTTAAAAAGATGACTCAGGTTTTTTTTAAGAGCTTAGTGTCTTAAGAGAAAAAATATTCAATCTTTCAGGATTTCCCTTTTTCTTCCTTTCTCTTAGTAAAGGAGTCACTTGGTTATAAGAATTCTAACCATACATCTTGGTTTGCCAAAACAGCCCTAGATTACCTTTCTTTTTTTTCCCCCATGTCCTCTCTGACTTAGCAGTTGTTCTAGATTCTTCATTTTTAGATTAGGTATCATTATTAATCATTGTTTTAAAATACATCATTATTGGTTTGGTATATCTTCAATTTTACTTCTAGATTCTCCCATAGTATAATAGAGTATGAAATATTAGGTTAAACCTGTAAAACAGCCCACTTCAGCAATGGTCCCTCTATCTTTATCAGACCCCTTCAGTAACTAACATTTCAAGGGCAGCTAACTCCTGATCGCAGTAGTGGCAGTAGTTTTCACCTTTGTTCCCCCTGCTGGGCACTTGGTGTACAAACCTGGGACATCTGTGAAGTGTCAAAGTGCCTAAGTGTCGCAGAATATTATGTTAGTTGTAACTGAAAGCTGAGTACTGCTTAGTACTACTAGCTTAGTACTGCTAAGGATCATACAGGAAGTAATCCAAAAGCTTTAAAACCTACAAACATTTATTTTATTATTTGGCAACACTCATATTTTGTAATAAACTCTCCTAGCAGCAATGGCTAAAATAATTCAATATTTACTGAAAAAGCAAGCACCAAATTTCCATTTCACACAAAAAGTTGATGGTGAACGTGCAACTTGAACAAAATGTTGTTTATATTTAACATTCACGAAAGGGGCTACAAGGATAGCACTGTCCACGTAAAAGCCACAAGACACAAATGAGCTGAAAACATATCAGCATCTATTTCAAAAGATACAGTCCTTTTTGGAATACTGCCCAAAGATGATCATTTGATAAGTGTGTTTGCAGGGGGAGCATTTACTTATCACTCTATGAAAACTGAATTTTTATTTAGATCGAATGATTATTTTTCTGAATTAATTTCACTCTTTTTTGACTTCAGGTTTTCTTGGAAAAGCGCATAACAGGAAATTTGCAAGCAATTAAATGATGGCAGTTTTGTTTCAGTATCATTTCCTGCTTCAAAGAGAAAATTGGTTAAAATGATTTTAAATGAGTTTGATTTTTAAATCTAATTCCTTTGGAATTAAATGTGTTGAGGATGAAGTAAGTGATGTCACTGTAAATTCTGCTGTAAAGTCTGTTAAATTCATTTAAAAAGTTCAGCATTGAAAATAAATGTCACTTGTTTGTGATGGATCTGAATAAATTATTTGGTGGAACTCATCACCCTGTTAAAAATTACGTTTTTACTAAATTGAAAAAATCTATGGAGATGCAGTATTCTTGAAATTAGTAACGATGCATATATGATTTATTTTACAGCCATAAGCTCTTCTCCATTCCATCAATTGAAGAGAAGTTATAGCTGTTAAATTTTACATTTTTATAGGAATGTCAAGTTAAGTGAACTATAATTCTCTGTGTGTGACAAAGCTGATGTTGAATTAAAAATTATATTTCATCATGGCATAACACGTTTCTCTACTGCTTGCCATCAGATAAATTTTTTTTAAAATTTGAACATTTGGAAGTACTTTAAAAATGAACTTATATATTCTGCAATGGTATTGAACTCTCAGTAAATAGGTTCTCTAAATTTCGGTTGCATTTGTTCAAAATCAGTTGGAAATATTTAATCAAATTATGTTATGAATGGAGCACTAAAATTTTAGATTCTGAAACTTTTTATCAGATAGGAATTATAAATTTGATGTTTCTAAACAGGTACATATTGAGATTAATCCCTACAATAGTAAGTGAGAACAGTGAGGTCTCAAATGCTGTACAATATTTATTTATTTATTTATTTAATAACTGTGCTTTGGAATATCTTAACTTATGAGAAAATTATATTGATGGACTGCTTGTTTTTAATTGGATAACTTATACCGAAATTCAATGGAATTCAGAAGGCCTATTTTCCAGCATGTGAATTAGGTGAAGAATTTTAAAAGATTCCTAAATAAAAGCAACTAATTTGACTGAGTTTTGTTCTATAAAAACATTGTTTGATAAAAGGTACTCAGGACAAAGACAAAGACAATATCTGTAAAAATATATGGGCTAAACTAGTTACCTATTTCAATACAAAGAAAAGTAAAATTAAGCTCTAAAATTATCAAGTACTTTAGCTATCTCAACTGCATACAGATTATTTTCTTAACAAAACCATTAAAGTCTATATAGCAAGACCCACTAACGGTGTCAACAATTTCAAATTTAGTACCAAAATTGCAGCTTTAAAGATGATTCCAAATTAGTTTGGTTTGATTTAGGAAGGATTATATTTAAAAACCTAGAACTATACTCATCCACTAATATAAAAATCATGTCAGTTAATAAATATATATTACAAAGATATAAAAATTTAAATACATGTGGTGCCCTTCATTTATTCTGCTAAGTGTCCCCATTTTGCTGATAAATTATATGGTCACCCCTGTCATCAGGTATACTTTATACCAGGAGGAAATCGTAAAAGTAACACTTATTTAAAGAGAAAATGTGGGCTGAGCATACATTTAAGTTCAAAACAAGTTTGAGATTTATTAGTAAATTATAAATTCACATTTAGTTTTAAAAGTGAACTGGAATCATATTTGGTCCAGCTTCCTCAATTGGAAGAGAGAGAGAAAGAGACTGGGATTTCAAATCTTGTGCTCTTAAGGAACAGGTGGAATTTAAAAGACAAAAGGAAGAAAATGCTCACACTTGGCGGGTGCTGGCTGTCTATTGCCAGGAGAGATATTACTGCAGTAAATTTGATTAACCTGACAAGGAACAACTGCCATGTCAAAATGTATTTAACTAAAACACTGTAATTTATAATTTGTGCATTTATCTTGAATAATATTGCCATAAACAGGTTGTTACATGCGGTTTCATTTAAGTTCTTAGGCCTGCTAAATTATTTTCTTAGTATTTACACTTTCTCTAAAGCTCTCTGGTGTAACTAACCCAGCACCATTATTCTACTAGTACTTCGGTTACATTTCTCTCTGAAGACCTAAAAGGCTTTATCATAGACCATCAGTGTAACCTTTCTCCCTCTCTCTCTTAGGATAATGGTGGAAATAAAATTTGTGACTCCTAATTGGTCTCCTCAAGTAACAATCATGCTGATAACATTGTTCACATTTTTTAAAACTTCACAAAATTACCATACCTTGAATGTACAGTGTTTTAAAGTTCATGTGAGAAATCTCAACTAAAATCAGAAAAGGACCTGATCTTGAGCCCATTTTAATGAGGAAAATGTGTGTATTTGGTTCTGCCCTGGGAGAGGTATGGGAGGGGTCTGCCTGGCTACCTCTTTGGAATAAACTCCAGGTTGTGAAAGAACATTCTGTGTCTGCCTATCAGAGGGTTGGAGGGTCAGATCTGCTCAAATTTGTGAACTAATCAGTTTATTTCACAGACCCAAACTATTCAAACAGACTCTGTGAGCCAACGTCAGTTTTGCAACACCTAAATGCTGTCTAAAGTTTGAGTAGAGACTAGGAAGGCACTATAATAAGCTTTTGATTTGTCCAAGGTTTTTTTGATGCCTGATATTTCAGTATAACTAATCCTTTACAAGAACCAAAAACTAGGTTAGTCCTAGAGAAGTCCTACATGATATTAGCAAGGAAACCCAATTCAAAGTCTTATTTCCAGAAGGATTTGAAGAGTGTCATTACAAAATAGCAGAAATTTTAACATGACTGGATAAACGCTAGAGAATAAAATTATAAATTTTTTAGTTCAATTTCTTTTCAAGGTGAAATATTATAAAATGTCTATCACTACAATACTTTCATTGAAGTACTCAAGAGAATACAATTAGTATTATGGTAATGAATAGATTTCAAACATTGAAATTCACATATCATACATAGAGCAAGCAAAACGGGATGACAGAAATGCAGATGTTGCACTTCATTATTTATTATTTTACAATTTTCCATATAAATAAACCACATTGTTCCTCTGTCTCATGTCATTTATATTTTTTTTCTATTTTTAAGTATCTTTTTACTAATTTTTAAAACTTTAAACAAAGAATATTACCAACTGAAGCAAAAGATACCTGATATTTTATACACAACAAAAGCCTATATGTAAAAGGATTTCAACCTAAAATGAAATGAAATCGGATGATATGAAATGGAGAATCTCATGCACGAACCCTCTGGAAGGAGCTTAAGAACAGTAAATGCCTGATTTACAGAAATGGAGACATCTCCTGACCAGCAAACATCCAAGAACATCTCCCCATTCTCAAGCCAATGAACTTCCTGCTTGGACTCTGTCTGGACTTGCCCCACTTTGCATTTCTTGCCAATAAGTAGAGTCCACCTCAGACCCTCAATGGACATGCCAGTAGCTTGCTACAGCATGCATTTCCAGAATTGCATTTCCTCTGCTATTCCCGAATAAACTCAATTTCTGGTCATTTGAGCTTCCCTCCACTTACCTCTTTATTTAGGTTGACACCTATAACGTCAAATATACCTAAGATGAAAGTGACATTTGTGCAGAAAAATATCTGAATAACGGAAAGCGAACAACTTCAAATTATTCTGTTTCACCTCAAATAAATTACGTGGCAAAATCAGCATTGACTCACAAAAGGTAAATTTATAGGAATCTTAACATACTGTTGTGAGAGCTTGCAATAATAAAATTTCACCTAAGTTAGTATGTTTCCAAATGGGATGTCCTTTTCATAGCAAGAAGTATTGAGGGCTTTACTATTTGAAGTTGTACGTGTCTTACATTGCTCATCACAAATGAACCAGAAGTTTAAAGCTCTACTCACTTGGCATTATCTCTCTATTATTTTAGGCAATTAATATTTGTTAGATATTTAACAAAATTTTGTTAAATTATTCAATTTTATTGTAATTCACACTACCGGGATATTTTTGTGTTCTAAGTCACAACTTGCTAACTAAATGCTGATTATTTCAGGTAAATGTGAAAAGCTAACTCCAAGAGCAGAGAGTTTTTGCATCCAGAGGATTATATCATGGCTATTTTCTAATGGAGATGACAGAAACAGTGATCAGTACAGGTTGATGATGAAGGTTTGATCACAAATGAGAATATTAACTACATCAGAGCAACTTTTAGCAGGGTCTGTGTCCAGACTACTCACAGATATATTCCATCAGTTCCAAAAGAGCAATGTTGGAAAAATTGATGAGACTATTGTTAACTTCGGGGAAAAAAGTCACTATTCCTAGAAAATACTGTAACTTCTATTGATGGCATATTTGTATCATATTAATACATAAAGGGCATATTGCAGAAACCCCTCACATTTATGAATTCATTATAACTATTACAATTATTATTTTAAATCAACAGTTCTCCAGCAGGCCCGGGGACTGGAAATGGTATGAATCCTCCTTACTCCTGACAAATGCTAACAATTCAATAGTGGGTTTTTTGTTTTCCTTTTTGTTTTTCAGATTTGCATCTGGACTTTCCACTCGGACGCAGAATGCAGAGAAATCAACAAATTGCTAAGAACCAGAAACTACAGATGGAGGTATTTTGTGAAGAAACACAAGGTCACTTGGGATTTCAGTGATCCCAGAAATTTGACTAAGCATTCTGTAAATGCCTTAAGGGACTTTAGAATCTCCTGGAATCTGAGCAGGATACTTACAACACAAGCAAGAGTCTATTCACAGTGATCCATGACCATAGCTGCCCCAGAGGAAAAAGTGTAAATTTGTCAGCCATGGCCATTGCCATCACCACTCATAGTTCCTGGGTTTTGACCTCAATATTGTATTAAAATACTTCTGAAGTCCATCTCACCAGTTTATTCATGTCAACTCTTTAACCACACTCTTGTGTCCCTTTAAAAAAATAAATTATTTTCTCCAAAGTTTCATTATAAATTTTTTCTTTCTTTCATATTTTCATTTCCTTGTGTTTTAGTTTGGTTTGTTTTCCTCTTGATTTTCATTACAGATAATTCATGATATTATTTTTGTTTACTGTTTGTTTTTTTCCTCGATCTTTTTTGCAGATACACCATGGTTCCTAGATGCTGTCCATAATGTTACATATCAGATTTATGGTCATCTACATTTAAAGAATTTATGGAATTCTAGATTGGAGGGAACTTTGTTGTCATCTAATGTAGTTCTCTTATCTTACAAAAGAGAAAACAGTCTCTGAAAAAATAATAGATCAACATAGTTTACATAGTTTTGTAATAAAAGACTTAAAGTTATAATGAATTTCTTGAATTTGTTCTCTTACATAGGTAACATCAATGCACTGCATAGTTTAAGGAATTATTGAAATTGGACATGGGGCACCCTCTGGGGAAGGGGCTACCCAAGTTCTGAAAGAGCATACTCTGGAAAGATCATTTGAAGCAGGTGGCAAATATGAGGGCTGAAGGAACTGTGGTTATTGGGGGGATTAATTAAGGAAGAAGGAAAATGGTGACAGCTCTGAGGAGTAAATAACAAACAGCAGGATCCCAGAAAAACGACATCATGCTTTAAATTACAGCTGATCTTGGATGTTCTAAAAGGACTACTGACACTCACACCCACTGGGATGGCTACAACCAAAAAATGTAGATAATAACAAGAGCTGGTGAGGATGGGAGAAATTAGAACCCTTGTGCACTGTTGGTGGGAATGTAGTACAGCCACTATGGAAAATGCGAGGGCAGTTCCTCAAAAAATTAAAAATAGAATTAGCCCATGATCCAGAAATTCCACTTTTGGATATATAGCCAAAAGAATTAAAAGCAGGGTCTTGAAAAGATATTTGTACACCCATGTTCATAGCAGCGCTATTTGCAATGGCCAAAAGGTGGAAGCAACCCAAGTATCCATCAACAGATGAATGAATTGCATGTATATCACATGCAAAACATGGCATACAATGGAATATTATTCACGCTTAAAAAAGAAGGAAACTCTCATGCATGCTACAACATGGATGAACCATGAGGGTATTATGCTAAGTGAAATAATGCAGTCACAAAAAGACAAATACTGTATGCTTCATTTTTGTGAAGTTTCTAGTGCAGTCAAATCCATAAAATAGAAAATAGAATGGTGGTTCCCAGGGGTTGCAAGGAGGGGGAAATTTGGAGTTGTTTAATGGGTATAGAGTTTGTCTTACAAGATGAGGAAGTTCTGGAGATTGGTTGCACAACAATGCAAATATAAATATTTAACAATACTGAACTGCACATTTGAAAATGGTTAAGATGGTGAATTTTATGTATGTGTATTTTACCACAATTAAAATTAAAAGTTAAAAAAGAAAAACTACTGAAAGTCTGGGAGGGAAGAAGAATGAGGAAAGCATAGCTTACAGAAGACCTTAGTGGTATCATGGCATGAGTTGAAAGTAGAGCCTGGGAAAATACAATGAGTTAGCCTCAAGGCATCTTCCCAGTTACTGTGGGTAAAGAGGGCACTTGTTCCATGGAGCAAATTGACGATGTATTTAAAGAATACATGGTTTAAATATGATCACAGAGGGCCACATTAACTGCTCTATGTAAGATATGCACACATGATTGACTGTAGTTAAAAGAAAGAAAGAGATTATCTTAATTTTCACCATAATTTCTGGGGATAATAAACCATAAACAGGAGAGACAATTTCTGTGTCCTTCAAGGAGGTTAGATGTAGTGGGTGGGGTAGGGGTATACAATAAATATGTAAACAGAGAAATTTTAAAAATCATTTCAGTTAGTGATATGTATTATTAAGGAAATATAAAAATACAATTGGATAGGAAGCAACTGGGGAGCAGACAGCCAACTGAGAAAAGGTTGTCAGAAGTGTCCTGAAGAATTGCAAAGCTGTCAAGAGATTAAAGCTGAGAATATATTCAAGTTTATTAACAGGTAGACTCTGTGCATTAAAGATAAAGGACAGGAATAAAGACTCAGACATAGAGAGTGGACTTGAGGACATGGGGAGGGGGAAGGGTAAGCTGGGATGAAGTGAGGGAGTAGCATTGACATATATACACTACCAAATGTAAAATAGATAGCTAGTGGGAAGCAGCTGCATCACACAGGGAGATCAGCTCATGCTTTGTGACCGCCTAGAGGGGTGGGATAGGGAGGGTGGGAGGGACATGCAAGAGGGAGGGCATATGGGGATATATGTGTACATATAGCTGATTCACTTTGTTACACAGCAGAAACTAACACAACATTGTAAAGCAATTATGCTCCAATAAAGATGTTAAACAAAAAAAAAGATAAAGGAGCTTAACACCAAATCCACACAATTCTAGAGTAGTTAAAATTTAGTCTGTTAGCACTATTTCCAATAGCCAGGACATGGAAGCAACCTAAGTGTCCATTGACAGATGAATGGATAAAGAAGATGTGGCACATATATACAATGGAATATTAGCCATAAAAAGAAACGCAATTGAGTTATTTGTAGTGAGGTGGATTGACCTAGAGTCTGTCATACAGAGTGAAGTAAGTCAGAAAGAGAAAAACAAATACTGTATGCTAACACATATACATGGAATCTAAAAAAAAAAAAAAAAAAAAAGTGTTTCTGAAGAACCTAGGGGCAGGGCAGGAATGAAGACGCAGACATAGAGAATGGACTTGAGGACATGGGGAGGGGGAAGGGTAAGCTGGGACGAAGTGAGAGAGTGGCATGGACATATATACACTACCAAACGTAGAATAGATAGCTAGTACAGGGAGATCAGCTCGGTGCTTTGTGTTCACCTAGAGGGGTGGGATAGGGAGAGTGGGAGGGAGATAAAAGAGGGAGGGGATATATGTATACGTATAGCTGATTCACTTTGTTATACAGCAGCAACTAACACAACAAAGTAAAGAAATTATACTCCAATAAAGATGTTAAAAAAAAAAAGAAAAAAGAAAAAGAAAAAAGAAAAAAAAATTTAGCCTGTTAGCAGGTAAGTTAGGAAGTCTTGGTCAGTAAAAGCCCCCAATAGGGTCATAAAGGAAAAGCCATGCTTATCAATATCATGTCATGATCTTATGACCCAGTGTGCTGGAATTTTAAGGTAAACTAAACATAGATATTGGATGAATTCTCATGTTATCCTCATGAACAAGGATTTCAAAATACTGTAAATGATAATATGCTTAAGTGATTTATAACTGATTTAAAGAGCAATTGTTAATTTTTTTTCAGTAGTACTCAATCTAGAGGAATACCTCTAGGGCATTGTTGAAGAATTTTCTCAGACCTGCCCTTTTGGGATTGTATAATGTTATGTTGCTCAATTCTCTGGACGATTAACTAGGAAAGACACAGATCATCAAGTGAGAATTATGAACTGAATCTCACATGATGATGTTTAACTGGGGCAAAGGTGAACTTGTATTCGTCAAGTGAACCAATTGGGTAGATATGGAATGAGGTACATAGAACTTAGTTGTGGTACCTAGCTGACTGCAGATGTGGCCTGAGTCAAGAGTGTTTTGCAGCTACCTGTGATCTTAGACTGCAAGTCATAGAATGATTGGCACTGTCAGCCCTGGGGTGGGGATGTGGGTGCCCCACTCTGCACGTCTTGGTTTAGGCCAATTTTAATACGAGGAAAGACATTCGGGGGATGAAATAGGAGGAGGAGGGAACTCTAAGTCTTTTCATCCAAGAAAGCAAGTAAAATTACTGGGTATATTTAACTGTAGAGCTAACTTAAATATACTATAGTCACATGTTATAAATATTTTGAAATTGTCAGATAGATTTTAAAATGACTGAATGATGCTTGGTGTAAGTTTGTGGGCTATTCATTCACAGGAATTTGCTTTGTCCACTTTATAACTGCGTGCCTTTGGGAAAGTCTCTTAACCTTTGTAAGGCTTAATTTGCTGATATTTTTAAATGGAAATAAAACCTATCTCATCAAGCTGTGGTCAGGATTAAATCAGGTAACATAAGTAATGAATATAAAACTAGTGTGACATCATCTTTTTGTAAGACTTGTAACTACACTGTGTTTTTATTATACTGAAATATGTTCAGAATATCTGATAATTAGCAAAAATTCAACCTACAAATATGTGGACAGATCAGGAGAGAATGGTCATGGTGTTAAATAGGATGGAATATTTAACGTTTAAGTGGGGACTGGTTTTCTAAGTAGTTAGTTAGTTCATTAGTGAATATTTTTGTCTTGGGAAAACTTGCTTTCTAACCAACATTGTAACTGCAGAGGCTTAAGTAATAAGTACTCAGAAAATAAGAAACATTTGTATCTCTGACTAGCCAGACAAAAGGCATAGTATTATTTTGAATAATATTCACACTCTTTTAAATTATGAAAGAACTTGAATAATAGTAGAGATTATAAGGAAATAATTGTGAAAAATCATTGCCCAATTCTACCTTTTGCCATAACTAGTCTTAGCATAAATTCCAGAGTAACCAGTCTGAGTCATATCAGATGTGGTTTTGAAATGAATCTGAAAAATTAAATAGCAAAAAACCTCCCATCAATTTTTAGATATTTCTATTCAAAAACCCCATTAACGTATATTTCAAAAGTTTCCTAAAATTTTAGTCAGTAATTTTTGTTCAAGTTAACCCTTAAAAATACCTTTTACTGTAATTTTAGGGATTTAAGCTATTCTTTGTGAAAAGAATCCTTTCATCAATGAATTATTCCCTTACATTTTCTCTTCCAACTTGAATAATTAAAATTTCTTTAACTTTCTGCAATTGGTGATGTTTTCGTCTTTTGTTACCTACATTCCTCTTTAGATATGAAATACAGAATTAGACACTTTATGGATATAGTGATAGTTTATATATCCTACGTCGTCATCATTGTCCTTTAATAAACTACAAAGCTTTATTATGACTCTAAGAAATTACTATTGAATATTCTTCCAAGATTAAAAATATCCTGCATTTCTTTTCTTCACCTGGGGGGAAAATTGCCCATTTAGAAAGTTTCTTTATGGCATAATTGAAAGACTGAGAATTAAATCTTTATTTTTTTTCCTTACCTCTATTTCTGTACATTGATTTTAACTGTAAATTCCTTAGGAGTGTAGTGTAAGTCATAATGTAGCTGTGTTACCTTCCCTCATAGATTAGCTATTTATGAAGGAAACAAACAAGATACATTTATAGATAAAACTGTGATACCAATGAAAATTTGTTTTTTTTAAAGATAGCCCTATGTTTTACTTCATACAGCCAATTAAAAAAAAAAAAGGATCATGTATTGATTCCTGAACTTCAGCAAACTAGTACATCTAATCCTGAGAAGCAAGATTAGTTATCACTTTAATATTTATCTCATCTGCACTAGAAATGCCACTCAGCTTTTTTTTTATACATCTTTATTGGAGTATAATTGCTTCACAATGCTGTGTTAGTTTCTGTTGTACAATAAAGTGAATCAGCCATATGCATACATATATCCCCACATCCCCTCCCGCTTGAGCCTGCCTCCCACCTTCCCTATCCCACCCCTCTAGCTCATTGCAATGCACCAAGCTGATCTCTCTGTGCTATGCTGCTGCTTCCCACCAGCTACCCATTTTACGTTCGGTAGTATGTATATATGTCGATGCTTCTCTCACTTTGCCCCAGCTTCCCCCTCCCCTCCCCGTGTCCTCAAGTCCATTCTCTATGTCTGCGCCTTTATTCCTGCCCTGCCACTAGGTTCATCAGAACCAATATTTTAGATGCCATATATATGCGTTAGCATATGGTATTTGTTTTTCTCCTTCTGACTTACTTCACTCTGTATGACAGTCTCTAGGTCCATCCACCTCACTACAAATAACTCAATTTCATTTCTTTATATGGCTGAGTAATATTCCATTCTATATATGTGTCACATCTTCTTTATCCATTTATCTGCCAATGGACATTTAGGTTGCTTCCATGTCCTGGCTATTGTAAATAATTCTGCAATGAACATTGCAGTACACGACTTTATTTGAATTATGGTTTTCTCAGGGTATATGCCCAGTAGTGGGATTGCTGGGTCATACGGTAGTTCTATTTTTGGTTTTTTACAGAACCTCCATACTGTTCTCCATAGTGGTTGTATTAATTTACATTCCCACCAGCAATGCAGGAGGGTTCCCTTTTCACCACACCCCCTTCAGCATTTATTGCTTCTATATTTTTTGCTGATGGCCATTCTGACCGGTGTGAGGTGATACCTCATTGTAGTTTTGATTTGCATTTCTCTAATAATTAGTGATGTTGAGCATCTTTTCATGTGCCTCCTGGCCACCTGTATGTCTTCTCTGGTGAAATGTCTATTTAGGTCTTCTGCCCATTTTTTAATTGGGTGTTTTTTTTTTATATTGGGCTCCATGAACTGTTTGTATATTTTGGAGATTAATCCTTTGTTGTTTCATTTGCAAATATTTTCTCCCATTCTGAGGATTGTCTTTTCGTCTTGTTTATGGTTTCCTTTGCTGTGAAAAAGCTTCTAAGTTTACTTAGGTCCTATTTGGTTATTTTTGTTTTTATTTCATTACTCTAGGAGGTGAGTCAAAAAAGATCTTGCTGTGGTTTATGTCAAAGAGTGTTTTTCTTATGTTTTCCTCTAAGAGTTTTATAGTGTCTGGTCTAACATTTAGGTCTTTAATCCATTTGGAGTTTATTTTTGTGTATGGTGTTAGGGAGTGTTCTAATTTCATTCTTTTACATATAGCTGTCCAGTTTTC